>NC_088234.1:28163218-28463218 GCF_036934945.1 Oncorhynchus masou masou | reverse complement strand
CAAAAGCCTTGGGCCTTGTTCAAGGTAACGTGGAGTGTTAGCCACCCTAATTGTACGTTTGGCAGCACTTTCAGCAGTTGAGCTGACTTTGACTGGCGCACCATTCGTCTCATGGGCTTGTTTTATCCTTGTTTAAAACTTAAATATGATTCATCCAAAACAAGATTTTACATGAAGTATAACAAAGTCTCCTATGATGACTTTCAGTCAGCTCACAGTCTACCCTTTCAAAGATTGAAATCGTGTTTGCATGTGTGTTTTCATGTGAGGCATGTGTGTGTTGAGAGATTCAGAGAGAGAGAGAGAGAGAGTCAGAGAGAAGGCTGGAGAGGGAAGGATTGAGAGAGTCAGAGAAGGAGTCAGTGGGTCAGAGAGAGAAGGAGTCAGTGGGTCAGAGAGAGAGAGAAGGAGTCAGTGGGTCAGAGAGAGAAGGAGTCAGTGGGTCAGAGAGAGAGAGAAGGAGTCAGTGGGTCAGAGAGAGAAGGAGTCAGTGGGTCAGAGAGAGAGAGAAGGAGTCAGTGGGTCAGAGAGAGAAGGAGTCAGTGGGTCAGAGAGAGAGAGAAGGAGTCAGTGGGTCAGAGAGAGAAGGAGTCAGTGGGTAGAGAGAGAGAGAAGGAGTCAGTGGGTCAGAGAGAGAGAGAGAGGAGTCAGAGGGTCAGAGAGAGAGAGAAGGAGTCAGTGGGTCAGATAGAGAGAGAAGGAGTCAGTGGGTCAGAGAGAGAGAGAAGGAGTCAGTGGGTCAGAGAGAGAGAGAAGGAGTCAGTGGATCAGAGAGAGAGAGAGAAGGAGTCAGTGGATCAGAGAGAGAGAGAGAGAGAGAGGAGTCAGAGGGTCAGAGATTGAAATAGTGAGAGAGAGAGTCAGAGAGAGAAGGAGTCAGAGATTGAGATAGTGAGAGAGAGAGAGAGAGAGAGGAGAGAGAGAGAGAGTCAGATATTGAGAGAGGAGTCCGATATTGAGATAGTGAGAGAGGAGTCAGATATTGAGATAGTGAGAGAGGAGTCAGAGAGAGAGAGAAGGAGACAGGAATTGAGATAGTGAGAGAGAAGGAGTCAGAGGGTCAGAGATTAAGATAGTGAGAGAGAAGGAGTTAGAGAGAGAGAGAGAATGAGTTAGAGATTGAGATAGTGAGAGAGAGGGTCAGAGAGAGAAGGAGAAAGAGATTAAGATAGTGAGAGAGAGGGTCAGAGAGTGAGGAGACAGATTGAGATAGTGAGAGACGGGTCAGAGAGAGAGAAGGAGACAGAGATTGAGATAGTGAGAGAGAGGGTCAGAGAGAGAGAAGGAGACAGAGATTGAGATAGTGAGAGAGAGGGTCAGAGAGAGAGAAGGAGAAAGAAATTAAGATAGTGAGAGAGAGGGTCAGAGAGTGAGGAGACAGATTGAGATAGTGAGAGACAGGGTCAGAGAGAGAGAAGGAGAAAGAGATTGAGATAGTGAGAGAGAGGGTCAGAGAGTGAGGAGACAGATTGAGATAGTGAGAGACAGGGTCAGAGAGAGAGAAGGAGACAGAGATTGAGATAGTGAGAGAGAGGGTCAGAGAGAGAAGGAGAAAGAGATTGAGATAGTGAGAGAGAGGAGACAGAAATGAGATAGAGATAGGGTCAGAGAGAGAGAAGGAGAAAGAGTGAGATAGTGAGAGAGAGGGTCAGAGAGAGAAGGAGAAAGAGATTGAGATAGTGAGAGAGAGGGTCAGAGAGAGAGAAGGAGACAGATATTGAGATAGTGAGAGAGAGGGTCAGAGAGAGAGAAGGAGAAAGAGATTAAGATAGTGAGAGAGAGGGTCAGAGAGTGAGGAGACAGATTGAGATAGTGAGAGACAGGGTCAGAGAGAGAGAAGGAGACAGAGATTGAGATAGTGAGAGAGAGGGTCAGAGAGAGAGAAGGAGAAAGAGATTGAGATAGTGAGAGAGAGGAGACAGAAATTGAGATAGTGAGAGTAAGGGTCAGAGAGAGAGAAGGAGAAAGAGATTGAGATAGTGAGAGAGAGGGTCAGAGAGAGAGAAGGAGAAAGAGATTGAGATAGTGAGAGAGAGGGTCAGAGAGAGAGAAGGAGACAGAGATTGAGATAGTGAGAGAGAGGGTCAGAGAGAGAGAAGGAGAAAGAGATTGAGATAGTGAGAGAGAGGGTCAGAGAGAGAGAAGGAAACAGAGATTGAGATAGTGAGAGAGAGGGTCAGAGAGAGAGAAGGAGAAAGAGATTAAGATAGTGAGAGAGAGGGTCAGAGAGTGAGGAGACAGATTGAGATAGTGAGAGACATGGTCAGAGAGAGAGAAGGAGACAGAGATTGAGATAGTGAGAGAGAGGGTCAGAGAGAGAGAAGGAGACAGAGATTGAGATAGTGAGAGAGAGGAGACAGAGATTGAGATAGTGAGAGTAAGGGTCAGAGAGAGAGAAGGAGAAAGAGATTGAGATAGTGAGAGAGAGGGTCAGAGAGAGAGAAGGAGACATAGATTGAGATAGTGAGAGAGAGGGTCAGAGAAGGAGAAAGAGATTGAGATAGTGAGAGAGAGGGTCAGAGAGAGAGAAGGAGAAAGAGATTAAGATAGTGAGAGAGAGGGTCAGAGAGTGAGGAGACAGATTGAGATAGTGAGAGACAGGGTCAGAGAGAGAGAAGGAGACAGAGATTGAGATAGTGAGAGAGAGGGTCAGAGAGAGAGAAGGAGAAAGAGATTGAGATAGTGAGAGAGAGGGTCAGAGAGAGAAGGAAACAGAGATTGAGATAGTGAGAGAGAGGGTCAGAGAGAGAGAAGGAGAAAGAGATTAAGATAGTGAGAGAGAGGGTCAGAGAGTGAGGAGACAGATTGAGATAGTGAGAGACATGGTCAGAGAGAGAGAAGGAGACAGAGATTGAGATAGTGAGAGAGAGGGTCAGAGAGAGAGAAGGAGACAGAGATTGAGATAGTGAGAGAGAGGAGACAGAGATTGAGATAGTGAGAGTAAGGGTCAGAGAGAGAGAAGGAGAAAGAGATTGAGATAGTGAGAGAGAGGGTCAGAGAGAGAGAAGGAGACAGAGATTGAGATAGTGAGAGAGAGGGTCAGAGAAGGAGAAAGAGATTGAGATAGTGAGAGAGAGGGTCAGAGAGAGAGGAGGAGACAGAGATTGAGATAGTGAGAGAGAGGGTCAGAGAGAGAGAGAACCAGTGGTGATTCCAGATTGTGATGGTGACAATGTTGAATGTTCCATCTCTTTTTAGGTCAGGCAAAGAGAAGGGCTGACTGCACTGTACGGGAAAGAGCTGTTTAGTTCCATAGGCAACATTTCTTACAACACAATCCTTACGAGTGTTTGAGTAATGTGTTGGAAACACAAGAACAAAAAAAAACAAGAGCAATAGTATTTGAAAGTTGGATTATTGATCAAATAAAACAAAAAAGCTTGAAGTCAAATGTGTTATACAGTTTAGGCAGACATTGCGGGGCTGTGGTTTCTCCAGTTTCCTCAGCCTACTGTCTGGTTCATGGGCATCTGAGGTAACTAGGAACTTTGAACCAGCGGCGAGCTGTGATGTTATCCTCACCATTTAGTCTCAGGCTAGTGAAGGATGACAGCCAGTGGAAGATGACGCAACCACCAGCAACATCATTCCAGACCATACTATTCAGTGGGGCTGAAGACTGAGGACATACCTAACTCACTAGAGTGCTGTAGCGTAGATTATTAGCCATGTTGCTAGTTTTGGTCATTGGACATTTGATTATTTAAGTCCATGGGAAGCTTAATATTCTTCAGACTTTGGCAAAAGCCAGATCACCTGATTCAAATCATTCTCTTTCGCCTGGACAAATGGAGATAACCAAATTTGAACAATTCCCAGCATAATAAATGTAGGTAAATTGCCAGGATGGTGACACTTAGTTGAATGGAGACTACAGTGAAACTACTTATTGTTACTATTTTTTGCATTGATGTGTGTCAATGGGTGATCTGAGAGGCTCGGAAATACTCAAGGGCAGGCAGAACGGAGGGAGGTAGGGAGAAAAAGAGAGAGAGAGAGAGAGGGATGTGGCCCCCCAAAAACAGTGCTAATCTCCCATTTCCCCTCTTTCAGCTGGAATCCTCACAGGTGGCTGGCAGCTGGCTGACACTCCCTCCATTAATGGCCCGCTAATGATGTTAACTACTGGACCCAGTGCCAGGCTAGCGTAGCGCTGCACCGCTAACCACCACACAGCTAAACACACAAGGCCCACTGCCAACTGTGACTTAACTGCTGCAGTTGGTGTCTTATTCTGTCACGGAAAGGGGTTCAAGTAGAGTTCCGTGGATTGCCCCCGATTTGATGGACTCTAGCCGCCAAGAAGAGGTTGTGTTATGAGTGAGTGGATCGAGAAACACAAAGCAATGGATCCCCGGGTTTGATTAGCGTGTGTTGCGATCACTTGTACTTGGAGTCACTTGGGCCAGCCGTGGCTGCTTCTCGAAAGTCTTATAGTCGCTAGCTGTGGTAACGTTGACCTTCCTCCCTCCCCCTTCGGTCTCTCCCCCCACCCCCCACAGGACCCCTCCCCCTCCAGAGAAGTGGTCTTCAGGCAAACATATCGACAGCCCAAACCCCCCCCCCCCCAGGATGACCAGGGATGTGCCCACCTCCGCCTCCACCACCACCTCTTCCACGTTTCCTATAAGCACGACCTAAACTGGCCTCTTATCTATTTTCCTCAAGTAGTGACAGCAGACATAAAAATGGGTTGCCCTGTTTTGAGGGAAGTACGTCAAAAAGCGAAAACAGTCACACACACACACAAAAAAGGAATAGCAGAGTGCTTAGCTGGGGACGAGACCTTTGGAGTGCAGTTGTTGTCAGGGTTGTTTTCAGGACCTCAAAAGACCAAGGTACCATGGTTACGGCACTGTTTTCACTTTTGACTCAGGCATATTTGTATAGGTCTTTTATGAGGTCTTGCTGAAATTAGAAAAGGTGAATGTTCATAGAGTTTTAGCTTGGTTGGTATTCACAGTTTGGTACTCAACTAGTCTGTTGTTGACTGTGATTAGGGAATCGTTTTATTGTAAAGCAGTCAATCGTCAGTTGCCAAGGTTGATTCATGTACACGAAGCAGTTTCAAGTATTTGACAGGTGAATGAATCAATGCTGACGGAATATTTTGACCAACAATGTTCTACAGAACACAATGTACTGTGAGTTGGTAGAAAATGGAGGACGTTTTTAACTATCAACAGAACAGATTTCAATAGATAATCAAAATACAGGTACAGTATTAAGAGAAAATAATTGCCTGTTTTCGACCCCCTCCAAACAGCCCAAATATCACTAGATTGAATATTAGTAAGGCCCACACTACCCATATAGCGAATATGAACTATTTGCACTGTGGAATGTAATGTTATTCACAGTAACCCAGAGCATGGTTGTTGGTTTGTCTGTGGTACAGTGTGTGGGCCAACAGATGTCATATTAAAGATTGGAGAGGATCGTAGCGACCCTAGCCAGGACTATTAGTATAATTACAATATAAATTGGTGTTGGACTGTAAAATCCAATCCAAATGAAGTCACTTGGCAAGACACTGCTCTGTTTCCATACAATCCACGGGCAAACACTGTCACAATGTTCTCTGAACGGAAATGATCAGGGAAGACTTTGATCGTCAACATTACTCCCGCCTCGATGGTTAGATTAAAACTCAATTATAAAGAGCACATCTAACATACCCCTGGTACACAAAACATTAGCAAAAATGACAGACTGACCAGGTGAACCCAAGTGAAAACTATGATCCCTTACTGATGCCACTTGTTAAATCCACTTCAGTGTCGATGGAGGGGAGAAGACCGGTTGAAGAGGGATTTTTAAGCCTTGAGATAATTGAGACATGGATTGTGTATGTGTGCCGTTCAGAGGGTGAATGGGCAAGACAAAAGACTGAAGTCCCTTTGAACGGGTATGGTAGTATACTCCGTGTATAAGTCCGTTACGAGACAAATTGGTTATTTTTTTTATATATTCGCACTGCATAGGAACTTCAATTGGACAGATTTCATATCTGATTTTCTTTCCCACCCTGAGTAAGTCAGAGGCCTGGTATTACATGATAAAGAGTCCCCCTCTCATCTCAACTCTGCTATAATCAAATTAAGGTCAACTCAGTGACTCTGCACTGAAGTATACTCTAGTGTCTCTGCAATACTAATGAATAGACCCAGGACTTAACATTCTGTAGAGAGAGGGAATGAATATGTCTTTGCGCCTGGCACCTTTCTGGCAAAAGCTGACAATCTTCCTCCAGAGGGCTTGAGGAAGCCTTTAAAAACAGACGGTTGATGCCTTTTACATTCCATGAAAGGAAAACAAAGGCTTTTTTTCTCTGTTGGAGCTATCTCCCCTCCATCAGACTCCTGGCGGTGTACATTTGATTCCGTCTGTCAGTTTCCGCTCCGTCAGTGATCAAAGACGCCGCTCGCTCCCGTAACCTCGCACAAAAAACACGACTTTTGGTATTTAAATATTAAAATAAAGTTCTTTTCATCCCCCGACTCTCTTGATTGAGGTTTTGTTCGACTGGAACGCAGACTGAATAGTCAAGCATTGAGGTTTGTCAGTTGTTTGACTCTGCAAGGTCATATTGTCAGTTGTCTAGTGTGTTAAGTGGTCAAATAATATGCAATTCATACTTCCACGAACTAGTCTTACCCTTGAGACCTTATTAGAGAGTGAAAACAGCATCGTCCCAGTGGTCAACCCTAGCAACTGCACTCGTGAGCGACTCCCCTCTGAGCTGCGCCCACGCGACCAATCCTTAACGAGTAACGCCACACCGTAGGGGACAGCCCCGCCTACCGCCAGTGTTTAATCCAACTTCTTCCTTTCCTTTCCCCTCCTCCACTCCTCTACTCTTTCTCTCTCTTTGTTGTTGTTGTTGTCTCGCTCCATCTGTCTATCCCTCTCTACCTACCTGTCTCTGTTGGGCCGTGCCCGTACCAGGTGACCATATCAGTGGATGGTATTCTGACCACTACTGGTTACACCCAGGAGGACTATACCATGTTGGGATCAGATGACTTCTTCTACATTGGGGGGAGTCCCAATACTGCAGACCTGCCCGGATCACCGGTCAGCAACAACTTCATGGGCTGCCTTAAAGACGTGAGTGTCTCTGGTTCAGTACTGGCATCACGGGGGGAATCACACACACACACGCACACACACACACACGCACACACACACACACGCACACACACACACACACACACACACACACACACACACACACACACACACACACACACACACACACACACACACACACGCCCCAGGAGTCTGCTGAAGGGAGGACGGCTCATAATCATCCTTCCGTCACCAGTAAGGTAACCACCGGCTGCCTATGATACACACACACACACACTCACACACACTCATACTTGCTCGCATACACAAACAGTCTACACAGATGTCCTTTCTCTGCGTGTGAGCCAGTGTGTGTGTGTGTGTGTGAGAGAGTAGGAGGTGTCAGACAGGCGTGTAGAGGCATCATACATTCCCTATGAACAGGCTGGATATTCTCTCCGAGACGCTAAATGATTATTCTAACTCGTGAAGAGGAAGTAAAATGATAAGTCACCATAGTTGGTATGAAATAGTTTTTCTCACCAATAAGGCTCCAAGCCACAACTTAACAAGATGAGAAAAGGACCACTCCATTTCAAACATTATACTCTGGTATGCCTAATGGCTTATATAGGAAGGACTGGGAATAAGGCTCCAATTCATTTCCTCATAAAGGTTCTCTGATTTGAATAAGTGATGACTTTTTCATCGGTTTTAATGAATCATATAGTAATCACATCTCTAACTTAATTATGCTCTTACAATTACGTTTTCATTATTCTGGTTGCTGTAAGAAAAATGCCCTCTTGGACTCATCCTCCCAAGGCATTTCTAGTCTGTCTCCTGAAGATGAGGATCAGGGCCGTTTCTAGCTTTTTGGGGGCACTAAGCGGGATTTGGTTGAGCCCCCCCACATCGCAGACCCAAAAAATTATTGGCTCCCCTCTTGACGGCGTGAAGAACATTTTAGTTTTAAAGCAAATGTTCTGCAATTCTACACATTTTCCCATGGGTTTTAAAACACATTTCACATTTGACTCATTGTGACATGTGAAAGAGAGAGAACTTTGCCTTTTTAGAGCACATTTTCTGCAATTCTACACATTTGCCATGGGGTTGAGAGAAACATGTGCAGTTTTAAAGCAAAGGTCCTGCAATTCTACCTATTTTGCCATGCCACTTCCTAACCTCCTGCCAAATGTATGACCACATTAGAGACACATTCAGTGCATTCAGAAAGTATTCAGACCTATTGACGTCTTTTTAACGTTACAGCCTTATTCTAAAGTCGATTTAGAAAATAGTCTAATCATCAATCTACACCTAATATCCCATAAGGACAAAGGAAAAACTGTTTTTTTTAGAAACATTTGCAAAGTTATTAAAGCTGAAAAAGCTGAAATATTACATTTACATAAGTATTCAGACCCTTAACTCAGTACTTTGCTGAAGTGCCTCGAGTCTCCTTGGGTAGGATACTACAAGCTTGGCACACCTGTATTTGGGGAGTTTATCCCATTCCTCTCTGCAGATCCTCTCAAGTTCTGTCAGGTTGGATGGGGAGCGTCGCTGCACAGCTATTTTCTGGTCTAAGTCCAGGCTCTGGCTGGGCCACTCAAGGACATTCAGAAACTTGTCCCAAAGCCACTCCTGCATTGTGTTGGCTGTGTGCTTAGTGTCGTTGTCCTGTTGGAAGGTCAACCTTTGCCCCAGTCTGCGGTCCTGAGTACTCTGCAACAGGTTTTCATCAATGATATCTCTGCCGCTGAAAAACATCCTGGCAGCATGATGCTGCCACCACCCTGCTTCACTGTAGGGATGGTGCCAGGTTTCCTCCAAACGTGATGTTTGGCATTCAGGCCAAAAGGTTCAATCTTGGTTTCATCAGACCAGAGAATCTTGTTTCTTATGGTCTGAGATTCTTTAGGGGCCTTTTGGCAAACTCCAAGCAGGCTGTCATGTGCCTTTTACTGAGGTGTGGCTTCCGTCTGGCCACTCTACCATAAAGGCCTGATTGGTGGTGCTGCAGAGACGGTTGTCCTTCTGGAAGGTTCTCCCATCTCAACCGAGGAACTCTGGAGCTCCTTCAGAGTGACCATCGAGTTCTTGGTCAACCCCCTGACCAAGGGCCTTCTCCCCTGATTGTTCAGTTTGCCCGGGCGGCTAGGTCTAGGAAGAGTCTTGGTGGTTCCAAGCTTCTTCCATTTAAGATTGATGGAGGCCACTGTGTTCTTGGGGACCTTCAATGCTGCAGAAATGTTTTGGTACCCTTCCCCAGATCTGAGCCTCGACACAATCCTGTCCCGGAGCTCTACGGACACTTCCTTCGACCTCATGGCATGGTTTTTGCTCTGACATGCACTGTCAACTGTGGGACCTTTTATAGATAGGTGTGTGCCTTTCCAAATAATGTCCAATCAATTGAATTTACCACAGGTGGACTCCAATCAAGTTGTAGAAACATCTGAATGATGATCAATGGAAACAGGATGCACCTGAGCTTAATTTCGAGTCTCATAGCAAAGGGTCTGAATACTAAAATAAATAAGGTATTTCTGTTTTTTATTTTTAATACATTTGCTAACTTTTCTGAAAACCTGTTTTCGCTTTGTCATTATGGGGTATTGTGTGTAGATTGTGCCTTTTTTAAAATTTATTATTGAGTTCTGTCCTTGAGCTGTTCTTGTCTATTAATGTTCTGTAATTATGTCATGTTTCATGTGGACCACAGGAAGAGTAGCTGTTGCAACAGCTAATGGGGATCCTAATTTATGTTTATTTACCTATTTGCACATTGTTATAACAAACACAGAGAGTGAGAGAGAATGCGCGCCGCTGGTGAATCCAGATTGTGATGGTGACAAATGTTGAATGTTCCATCTCTTTTTAGGTCAGGCAAAGAGAGGGGCTGACTGCACTGTACGGGAAAGAGCTGTTTAGTTCCATAAGAAATGCTGCCTATGTACAACACAATCCTTCCAAGTGTTTGAGTAATGTGTTGGAAACACAAGAAACAAACAAAAAAAAAACACGATCAGTATCCAGGCACATACACTCTCTAGTGGTATTTGAAAGTTGGATTATTGATAAAAAGCAGACTCTTGGGGACTGTTTCATCCTCTTGGTCAGTAGAGTGGGCAGATTTCGTAGTCTTGTGTCAGGGCTGTGGCCGTGATTTCAAGCTCCCAGTGGAGCGAAACGCCTTTGATACGCCTGGCCAGGAGCCTCCAGGAGCGAGAAATCCATTGAATGGGAGCAGAGAGTGGGGATGGAGTGAGTCAAAAGACAGAAAAAGGAGAGTGGCAGCCACAGAGGATCTCGAGTCTTTTAGAGATACACTTAGTTTACCTTGTTTTATTGTTCCTAGGTTACACTGTGAAGGTTCACCTTTATTTCACTGGGCAAGACTTTTATGGGCACATAACTCTTTCCCCCCAATATTACCATCTGTCTTCATCTCTGCTTCTACATGTCACCTTGCTATCACCCTCGTGCACACCCTCCTATCCCTCTCTCTCTCTCTCTCTCTCCAGGCATTTGTGTAATTAAGTCTATGCCAGTGTTGCTGGGACACCAGCTTTGACATCCAAATTAAAAATGGATTTCTTCGACTGATTCCCAAACTAGCAGAATTCACCCCCCCCCCCCCCCCTCACCTCCCTCCCTCTCTCCCCACCTCCCTTAGTCCCGCTCTATCTCTCTGCAGCTCCATGTGAGCCTCACCTTGGTTGGATGATAGGATCTCCCGAACTCTCTTCTCTCTCCCGCCCTCATTTGACACATTTTACTCAGGCACCTCAGCGTACAGCCTACCCAATTCACATCTTTTCCACAATGGGAAATTAGGCAGGTGTATGTGATGACTGATTGTGTGTGTGTGTGTGTGTGTGTGTGTGTGTGTGTGTGTGTGTGTGTGTGTGTGTGTGTGTGTGTGTGTGTGTGTGTGTGTGTGCCTCTAAGCTTGCGTGGTGAGTATTTGGGTCTGCTTGTGTGAGTTGGCTTGTGGGTAGCAGAGAAACACTCATTTGCAGGAGTTGGTGTTTACAAGTCCGTTTTGTTTGCTGCTCTTGCTCTCTGTTCTCCTCCTGACCTGAGAAGTGAAAACAGTAGATGAAGTAGCTGTTGAATACTGTTGAAGTATTGCACCTGTATGTCAATTACAAATAGTGTCAACAAAATAATTACTCCTTTTAAAAACGATGCCCCTCTGAAACAGGTCTGTTTTCCTGAAGAAATTAACATTCACACCTGCAACAACCCCCCAACAAACAAACCCACAAGAGAATTATATACAATTATAGCCAACAACAACCTCCATTTGCTCTCTCTCTCACACACACACACACACACACACACACACACACACACACACACACACACACACACACACACACACACACACACACACCAGGTCCTCAGCCCCTGGGAGCATCAGTGAAAGTGATTATGTCTGGGCCAGCCTGGCTGCTCGCTGGATTGCAGCGCTGCTTAGGCTGTCCGAGTTTCTCAATGACAAAACAAATCAATCCAGTCACCCTGAAGGAGACGAATGGCACAGCGCTCGTGCTCGCCGTGAGAACAGTGAAAAGCATAAGCCGATACACGCCGATACACATCGGTTCAGACAGACATTTTGACGGGGGCGCGCCTTTAAAGTTATTCCTCCAGGAAATGTCCCTGTGCCTTTTGGCAAAAGTTGTTAAGTAACATCAGAATAGTGACAGAACTGCTTGTCTTATTACAGGGACTTAGCGATAATGCTTAGAGGAATACAGGAGGCTGTCTTACCTTTAAACTCTCTGAAGTTCACCTAAAGTTTGACTGCCGCTCATGTACTGTCCTGTAATGTCGTCAACATCCAGCGTATTTGGAAAGTATTCAGACCCCTTGACTTTTTCCACATTTTTTGCTACGTGACAGCCTTCTTCAAAAATGGATTTAAAAAAAGCCTCATCAGTCTACACACAATACCCCATAATGACAAAGCAAAAACGTGTTTTAGAAGAAAAAAAACAAAAAAAAAACAGAAATATCTTATTTACTTAAGTATTTAGACCCTTTGCTATGAGACTTGAAATTGAGCTCAGGTGAATCCTGTTTCCATCGATCATCCTTGAGCTGTTTCTACTTGATTGTATGTCCAGCTGTGGTAAATTCAATTGATTTGTTAAGGCACACACCTGTCTTTTTAAGGTCCCACAGTCGACAGTGCATGTCAGAGCTAAAAACCAAGCCATGAGGTCGAAGGACTTCCCTCTGGCATCGCAGATATCACAATACCAGCAATTAACCCATTCCTTTTGTGAGGGACTGCAGCACCTTGTCCTCCTCCTCACCCACTTTCTCCTCCCCCTCCCCCCTCCCCCCCCCCCTCCCCCCCCCTCCCCCCCCCTCCCCCCCTCCCCCCCCCCCCCTCCCCTCCCCCTCCTCCTTCACTCTCTATCTAACACCATGAGTTGAGTCCACTCACGGTGGCTGGTTTGTCGACTGCCAACGAAGAGTTAGCACGGCTTATTAGCGCCGCTAACCCGTCTCTAATGACGAGATTGTGAGGTCCACAGAGCAGAAGCTGTTGCCACACCTCAGGAGTTTAGCTACCTGAGTTCAGACCTGTGTTCAAGTAGTATTTGTTGTTTATCAAATACTTTGGCTGGGTTCGCTTTAGCTGTGTCTGGTGCAATGCAATCAATAGAATAAATCCCGGAAGTGCAAACCCTGCCGACCGCTCCGGCAGGCTCGTTGAAACGGTCAATGAGTTAGCCAAGCCTGCAGTCACGATGGAAAATAGGAACATATGGCAACGCTACAAGTGGAGCTACGGAGGAAAGGGGAAGCAGAGAAGTTTGCAGCTTTTGTAGAGCCGCTTGTATTAAATGTTGAAATGAGAGAAGTGAGTTGAGGCATTCCCCAGTTCTCATGTTTAAAGCCATTTCAGTTAACCGTGAGATTTCAGCTGGTCCATTTTTGTTGCGGGCTTTGCAGTACCTCGGCACTAACTTGAGAGGAAAAATGAAATGGGATGTGCTGGGAATGGCAATCTTTCTGACGCTACCCTAAAATAACTACTTTCAGGGCCTGGTGTCTGCGTCCCTGCATATCTGTCACACTTCTGTTTGTGAGTGTGTGTGCTCACCGGGCCCATAACCAACTTTGCTTCTGTGTTCTCACCCTCCGTCGAAAAGTGGGGTTCTCACACACTTGCGGTGGTTTCACAGTGTGCCACCTTTCCAGGGCGGCTAACACCATTCCTCCGATGACAGCCGTCATGGTAGTGTATGGACCTGTCAGATAAAGCTGCAGGAAAAGACAGCTTAATAAACTATCCAGAGTTTTTAGCACCGAATATATATATATATATATATATATATATATATATATATATATATATATATATATATATATATATATATATATATATATTCGGTGCTAAAAACTCTGGATATATGTATATATTATGAATGCGCATACAAGAGTGCAGACATTTATTTTTTTTTAGCTTTAAGTCTGACAGGAACATTTGTATTAGTCTATAGGAGTCTACTACATTATTTCCTTCTTTTATTCCCTTCATCCTGCGCCTTGATATCACCCAGAGTGTCGTTGTGAATAATTGAGTTTACTAAACTGTGAATCCCACACTCACACAAACAAACGCTGCGCTTCTTCTAAAGTCTACGGTTAGTCATTTGAAAATTATAGTCACTCTGTAGCATAATTGGATATTGAGACGCTAAATTCAATGTGAAGGGAGTTTTGAATAGCAAGGAAGTGTAAACGGAACACATTGTGTTTCAGAGAAATCCAAAGAAAGCTCGACTGCATCGGTATTCAAAGGATGTCGTATATATTCATTTTTATTCACATTCAAAGTGCCTGACACATTTGTCTATGTCCAAACCTATCAATATACAAAGTAGACAGCTAGCCTTTGCATGCATCTTTTCTCTTTCCCAAACTCATGTGGTGTCTACGATTGTTAAAACAGCCTATAGAATGTGAACATTAACCTAAACATTGACTTAGACATTAGCTCATTAGCTTATACCCTGATGAAGACAGCTTGTCTGTCGAAACGTTGGACATAGATATTTTTGCACCTGAGCTCCTAGAGTGTGTGCCTCTCCTTTATTTATTTTTTAAGTGTCTATGATTGCTAACACGGCCCACAGAATGTGAACATTAACCCAAACATTAGCTGACCGTACTGAAATCAAAATGCCTCTATCGCCTTCCCTCTCTCCCTATAGGTGGTGTACAAGAATAACGACTTCAAGCTAGAACTCTCCCGGCTGGCCATCGAGCGGGACCCTAAGATCAGCCTGAACGGAGACCTCGTCTTCCGCTGTGAGGACGTGGCCGCCCTGGACCCCGTCACCTTTGAGTCCCCCGAGTCCTTCATCGCCCTGCCCAAGTGGAACACCAAGAAAACAGGCTCCATCTCCTTCGACTTCCGCACCACAGAACCCAGCGGCCTGCTGCTGTTCAGCCACGGGCGACCCCAGGGTCCTAAAGAGCAGAAGCCGGGTCGAGACATGAAGTCAGACTATTTTGCTATGGAGCTGCTGGACGGGTTCCTATACCTACTCATGGACATGGGGTCGGGGAGTATCAAGCTGAAGACCAGTAATAAGAAGGTGAACGACGGGGACTGGTGCCATGTGGACTTCCAGAGGGAAGGGAGGAAAGGTGAACATATGAACATGAAGCAGTGTGACAATACCTTCCTAATGTTATGGTTCTGAAGAAGTCTAATGTACACACTTGTAGACTATTGCGTATATAGAGAGCTGTGTATATTCTACACGGGAGGTGCTGAGGGGAGAACGGCTGGCTGGAATGGAATGTTGTCAAACACATGGAAACCATGTTTGACGTTTTTGATGCCATTCCATTCATTCTGTTCCAGCCGTTATAGGGGAGCCCGTCCTTCCCAATTAAGGTGGCACCAGCCTCCTGTGCTTCTGAAGTACTTTATTTCTTTGGAGTACACGTGTACAGGCTTTGAATATTCATTTTCCTTCATCTACCTTTTCGGATGATGATCTTCCTGTCCTTCAGCCCTGCCTAAAAGCCTTCTCCGACACACCTCTCCGCCCCCTCCTCCCGCCTCTCTCTGTCCTGTCATACCCATTTCTTCTCATACCGTCCCCTGAGGGGTCTGCATGATGCATGCATGCTTTCACGTAGGCACTTATGGTTTTGTGTGTGTGTGTGTGTGCGCGTTTGCATGCGCACATGCGTGTGTTGCGCTACTATAGGGAGTCTCTCTGAGCACACTCCTGCCCCTCTGTAATTGCATTTTAATAGACAATTAAGAGTGAGTCGTAAATCATAGCCGGGCGCCACGAGAAGAACCTGGGCCTCATCCACTCTCGTCTATGCTGCATTTTGCTGGGTTGTTCCCCCTCCACTCAACCGATTATAGCCACAACACAAACACACAAGACCATACAAAAGCACTCTCATTCAACATCCACTCAACCACAGACACAGACACACACACACACCACACGCACACGCACACGCACACACACACACACAATCGCATGCGCTCAATCACACTTGCCCGCAAACACAAGAGTACCAACATGTAAACACACTTACTAACACACATTATCTCGCCTAATGCTTCAATTACATTCACACATACCACAGGTGCCCAGTAGCGCCGTAATAGGGGCGGACGGGCTCATAGTAATGTTTGGAATGGAATTAATGGAATGGTATTGAACACATTAAACACATGGTTTACAGGTGTTTGATGCCATTCCATTCACTCCATTCCAGCCATTATTATGAGCCGTCCTCCCCTCAGCAGCACATGCAGTACACGGTCAGGGTGGGGGAGGAACTGATTACATGTAGTCAGTTGCATGGAATCTGATTACAACAAAAAAACTGTAATCGGTGGCGTGACCAGCAAAAAAAAATGTAATCGGATTACTGATACATTTTGAAAAACTTTATGATTACTTCTTGGATTACTTTTCATTTCAGAAAGGATGTTAGCGGAAAAAATACAGTACGGCACCTTTCTGTTTCCTCGGTGGCATTAAATTAAGAACTGTACACACGTGACATGACGTGTGTATAAACCCTCCTCTCTCCGCCTCCACTCCCAGGCTCCATCTCAGTGAACAGCCGCAGTATCCCCTTTAACTCCAACGAGGGCAGTGAGATCCTGGACCTGGACAGCGACATGTTCCTGGGGGGTCTCCCCGAGACCCGCTCTGACCTGGTGCTGCCCCCCGAGGTCTGGACCGCCTTGCTCAACTACGGCTACGTGGGCTGCGTCCGCGACCTCTTCATCGACGGCAAGAGCCGCGACGTGCGCCGCCTGGCCGAGATCCAGAGCTCCCCGGGCGTCAGCAGCTTCTGCACCCGCGAGCTTCAGAAGAGGTGCAGCAGCACCCCCTGTGGGAACGGAGGCCTGTGTAAAGAGGGATGGAACCGCTACATCTGTGACTGCACCGGCACCGGCTACCTGGGCGGCAACTGTGAACTCGGTGAGGAGAAACAGGGAGACTGGAGAAGTGGAGGAGTGGGAAACAAGTGGTGGTCAAACAGGATGAGAACATTTGGGTTGCAGGCTGCGGAGATTAAGTCAGGTTTGGTTTCATGCTTACAAGTGTTATTATAGCCAGCAAGTTAAACCTCATCATAATAGACTTTAGATAATATGAGTACATGAACTTCATCCTGTGCTACTCTGAAGCCTCAACCAGCTGCAGTGTGGTAAAAGGACATTTGAAGGAGCAATGCACTCGAGGATGGGTGGCTTTTGGGAAGCTAGCTGACTGAACTGCTAGGAGGTTGGGTGAGGTTTGGGGAGCTCGGTTGAGCGACGATGCTTACTGTCACCATCTGGGCTTGTCACACATCCAGGTGGTGCAAGGCTGCTCTCTCTCTGTCTGTCTGTTTGGGGGTGGTGCAACCTGCTAGCGGCTACGCATGTCTGATCCGTTCTAATTCGCTGTAGGCTGTTTGTTGTGTAATAGCACCAAAGGAACCTTTGAGGTGAAATGAATGCACAGTATAGGGATGTTGTGTTGTAGGCCTGCCAAAGGTAATGGCACAATAGAGCATTGGGATTGAAATCAAGGCAGTGGAGGAAGTGACGGATTTACGTGTAATGGGACAGTTTAGGAAGTGAAGGATCTATGTGTCATGGACAGTTTAGGAAGTGAAGGATTTACGTGTCATGGACAGTTTAGGAAGTGAAGGATTTACGTGTAATGGACAGTTTCGGAAGTGAAGGATCTACGTGTAATGGACAGTTTCAGAAGTGAAGGATCTATGTGTAATGGACAGTTTAGGAAGTGAAGGATCTACGTGTAATGGACAGTTTCAGAAGTGAAGGATCTATGTGTAATGGACAGTTTAGGAAGTGAAGGATCTACGTGTAATGGACCGTTTAGGAAGTGAAGGATCTACGTGTAATGGACAGTTTCGGAAGTGAAGGATCTATGTGTAATGGACAGTTTCAGAAGTGAAGGGCAGTTTAGTGTAATGTTTCTGTTTCTTAAATGGGGCCATATGTGTTTTTGTAGCGCTTCCTTGCCATGTAGTGTGGCAATGTAATACTGCAAGGGTGTGAAAGAGAGTTATGCTTCGTTGTCACACGTCTGGCATTTTACGTGACACATTTTAGTCATTCTTATCCAGAGCAATTAGGTTTAAGTGCCTTGCTCAAGGGCACGTCGGCAGATTTTCTTTCACCTATTCGGCTCGAGGATTTGAACCAGTGACCCGTCGTTTACTGACCCAACGCTCTGACCAGAGTGGCCTAACACAATATTTGTGTATGAGTACTGTGGGACTTGGTCTATTGTTTAATGTTTCTGTTTCTCAAATGGGCCGGCTGTGTTTCTCGTGCTGCTTCCCTGCCATCTAGTGTGGCTATCAAATACTGCAAGGCCGTGAAAGAGAGTTATGCTTGGCTGTCACAAGTTTGACCACAGTGTCTTAACTCAATATTTGTGTATGAGTAGTGTGGGACTTTGTCTTCAATAATCCAGTGAGAGTGGAAACTAACCTTCTAAACCTTTTCATTTCACAGCAAGTAGTTGTTTTCCAAAAAGCAATATGCTATCTGTTCAAGTGGATTTCAGTGGCCTAACCAGTAGCAGCATACAGTATTTGGTTTGTGCTCCCAACCATATGCATGTAAAATAAAAGGCAAGTACCCAGCCATGGTGAATCAGCTGAGCCCATGGCAACATGTGTTGACCCATATACACAGCCCTCCTTAGGCAACTCTTCAGAAGTGATCTAGTCAGCTGCAGGGGGTGCATGCATTGTTTCTCTGAACGGGCCTAGGATGACGTCAACGCATCTACAATAACTCTTCTATTGTTTGTGTTAGACCTGGTTCCTCTAGTTTCTTTTCAAAGAAAAGACGCTTTGCTGAACTTCGATGTCCTTTCCTGTGCTGGATGTCAGTGTCTGTTGGTTCATCTAATGCTGTATGTCTGATCTCTGTTCTCCTGTTAATGTATGTGTGTGTGTGTGTGTGTGTCTGTATCTGAACGTGTGTCTGCCTCTGCACCCCCCCCCCCCCCATTACTTCCACCCCTCGTACAGAGGCAACGGTGCTGAGCTACGATGGCAGCATGTACCTGAAGATCATCATCCCGGGGACCATGCACACCGAGGCAGAGGACGTGGCGCTGCGCTTCATGTCCCAACGGGCATTCGGTCTCCTCGTGGCCACCACATCCAAAGAGTCCGCTGACACCCTGAGGCTAGAGTTGGACGGTGGCAGGGTCAAGCTGACTGTCAACCTAGGTAACCCATGGCAACCCCACCATGACCTCGGCAACCCCATTCTCGTACCCTTCCGTCAAGCTCCATCTCCACCCCCTAAACATGAGCCTTTGTCTGTTACTGCAAGCCCGTCTCCGGTCTCTGCCTCCCTGGGTAGTTCTACTCCTGTACCCCCTCTGCCCACCCATGGTCCTGTTTCTCCCGTGGTCCCTGTGGAGAGACCTCTAGCCTGAAGATAAAGGGGTTTGGTTGTTCACAGTCTTCCAGTAGGGGGTGCTATAGAGAATGGTAAAGCCAGAGCCGTTATGGTCCATAGACTACTCTAACATCATTCTAGATGAGTAGAACAAATATAGAGACTGGAAGGCAGTGATACAGAAACATATTACCCTACAGCACTAAGCCTTTGTCTATAGTTTGGACTCCTGGCAGACTGTTGCGACCTATGGCACCTATGGTGCCTGCCACTTGAAGGGAGAGAGTTCACAGTAGGAGTAGGGGAGAAACAAGGCCCAGGTGCACCCTGGGATACAGGAGTGTGGGCCACCGACTTAGAGACATGAGGATGGTTCCTCCAATAATACCACACCGTATCCATTCTATTCATCTTGTTTTCTCTCTCTCTCTCTCTACTTACCCTCTCTCTCTCTGACTCTTTCTCCATTTCTCTATCACACTCTCAAAGTTTCTGTCTCTTTCGCTCTCTCATCTCTCACTTGGCCAAGGCTCAGACGATGGAACTTTTCATCCCTTCAATGGCCTGTATGTCTGCGGCCCTCGGATCAAACAGTCAGAGAGACCGGCTCACAGCCCAGTGTTGTCCCACAGCGGCACATACACACGCACGCATACACACACACACACACACACACACACACGTTCTGTGATGTAGCTGACTCTGCCTTTGCCATGCTGCTCAGCCCTGCGCCAGAGGACCGACACACAGACCCATGTCCACCTTGGCCCAGAACAATCAGCCCCAGCCAAACACATCGTTTATCTTAGCTAATGAGGCTAAATGCTAATCCATAGCGCTAATGTGTCCAAATGAGCCAGATGATAGTTTACCGAACATCCTTCCCTAGTTCCTCCTGTTAATTTCTGCCTCGATCACTCCCTCACTTCTCCGAATCAGACCATACTCAGAGGTGTCATATCCACATCAACATTTATATTAATTGCTAGTTTAGAGGAAATCAATTTTTGTCTCAGTTGGAGGTGGAATTTGTTTTAGAACCAGAGGAGGACTGCTTACCATATTCCCCAAGATAATTAAAAGATGAGTTCATTGATCACTATGAAACAGTGTACAGGGACACTGCATGATCAGATGATCAATATACAATTAGTTGGTTTAATTGATCATTCTGCAGTCTGTGACGTAGGCACACACGTGTAAATAGTAATGCATGTTTTCCTTTCGTTCAAACTCAATCACAATCACATTGACCGCACTCACACAAACTGTGGACAATCTAATTTCTCATTAGGTGATTTTGTCATTGAGGAATGACAAATGACCTTCTAATGTCACTATCAGGCACAGAATCCCAATAACAGTGAGCCTGGTCCATGGCTGTTTGAGTCCACTATTCTGTAGCGGTTGACAGCTCGAGACCACGCCTCAGCCACAGCCACATGCACACGCAGCCTGTCACCACCAGGGGGCAGAAGAGAATACTAACTCGATAAGGGAGCTCCACCATTTTACCATGTACTGTCAGAAGACATGCATTTCAGAGAAAGCTGTTGTAGAATAAAGCTAGAGTTAGTGCTTGTATAGCATATTCTAGCATATCTAGAATATTATAGCATATCCTGATATAGGTGTGCGTGCACTTGGCTTACTGTGACTGGGGTGTGCAGATCACCCTTTCCTAATATTGCTGCTGTTGGTTTCCATACCCGATGGGCTACAAAAGGCAAGCTGTTTCTAACCCACGATCACATTGTTGGCACTCGGTTAACCAATTTCTGATAAAAGCCACTGTAGGGAATAGGAATAACGAAACACACGTAACAATCGCCGACTCTCGCTTGGACTAACACGCCAGTGACTGAAATGGTGAATTGACTCTGCCTCTCTCCATATCTACTGACCCAATGCGCTTCGATCGACGACGACTTATCTGTACCCCATGTCCACTGTTTCCACGTTCGGTCGCGCCCACGATGTCATCACACGGGGAATTGATGACCTTGCTGTACGCGCTCCACACGTCATCTTTGTCTATCTTGCACGAGAGATCAGGAGTCGGATGACTTGAAAAACGCACGTTTATCATCTTCGGCTTATTGAATGGGCTTGGTTCCCTGGCCATCAAGTGCCGCCAAGTAGACCTACAGCGCCAGAGCTTCATTGTACCAATGATTGGGTGCATATCTTGCCTTCTGTAGCGCATTGGGACTGGGTGGGTTTTGAATGGTGGCTGCAGGGACTGAGGGAGGGATGGGCGGATGATGGGGGGGGGGTGACAGAGGTGTGGAAAAGGGTGATCCTGACTCGTAGCTCTGTCCCCGGATGGTGGTCCCTAGCGAAATGCCTGGTTGTCTGCAGAATGTACCTTGAAGGATGTAAAATGTTATTATCTCTCTCTCTCTCTCTTTTCTTCTCCTTTCTCTCCTCTCTCTTTATTTGATTTGACCTCACCATCTCGCTCTCTCTCCCGCCAGATTGTATCAGGATAGACTGTAACCTCAGTAAGTGGTTTATTATATGCATTTCTCAGACTTATATCACTGTGCCACTGTCTTCTGTATGATGTGTCCCCCCATAAAATGTTGCCGTTCCCCTTACCTCATACGAGTGATCACTCTATCACTATGTCTCTCTCGCCATCTATCTCTCTTAGCCATCTCTCTCTCTCTCAGCCATCTCTCTCTCTTAGCCATCTCTCTCTCTCTCAGCCATCTCTCTCTCTTAGCCATCTCTCTCTCTCTCAGCCATCTCTCTCTCTTAGTCATCTCTCTCTCGGATCATTTTGGCTTTTTAATCAGCTCTCGGTCTTATCATTCTGTCCTGTTTATTTCCGCCTCTGAGACGACACTAGGATTTCCTTTTCCATTCTGTGATGCACTTTTCTTATCAATCCCCTTTCCCATTTCCTTCTTTCAGTTAGTTCCCCCGTTGTTGTCCTTTAGTCCATCAGTCTCATTCTATTCCCTCCTGCTCGTCTCAGCAGTAGCTTTTGAAGGCAAATCTCTATCCTTTCCATTTCCGCTCAACGGCATGTCACTTTCTCTGCTCACACCACTCCGACACCGGTGAATTCACCCCTACGATTGAGGGTCCGTATGACTGTACAGGTGTTAGTTCTCGCCCATAGCCCACTGAACACGCAGGTGAAGCTCCTCTGTATTGGGGACATTGGGTGCAGCCAAAATGGCATCCTATTTCCCTATAGTGCACTGCATTTGACCAGGGCCCATAAGGCTAGCTAGCGGTGAATAGGGTGCCATTTCAGACACAGCCGCTGTGTTCAGACAGGCTGTGGTAGCCCTTGCCAACCCAGTCCTTGGCGACCAGTCCTTTTACAAATTTGGTGTATACTAACACCAGCACACCTGATTCAAATGAACAGGGGCCATGCTGAGGAGTTTATTTGTTTTAGGTGTGCTGGTGTTAGTATACATCATGTGACACGGCTGGTGGGTTCTATGGTAACCTCCATTGAGGTGAGACACATTTATGAGAACAAACTGATGCATTTCAGCACAGGCTGAGAGAACGACAGCAAACTGTCACTATTTAAATGTCAACAGACGAGGTAAGTGTAGCCCTAACTATGTCAAGGGAGAAACCTGCTTGGTGCGTTTGTTGTGCGCGTCTGCCTGTCATTGAGTGCACAAATGTATTCCTTTTCTTCTTCTTTTTAAGTATCTGTATGTATCTGTATTTTTTATGTGCTACAATCATTCCACATACGCAGAGCATAACTATATTCATGCCATCTCTACAAGCATACTGGCAGAGTCAGGAAATGATGAATTGTGTCATTCCCTCTATCGCTGCTGGCGTGACGCACACTGAAATCATCCCTGCTAGGGTTTGAACACGACATGCAACCAACCGAACACTAGATGTCCCCATAACACATGAAGTCGACTGTAGCTCTGAAAGAGGATTGAGAAGAAGTGTTAGTTCTATTCCAGCAGAGGGCACACACACACACACACACACACACACACACACACACACACACACACACACACACATACACACACAGGGAATGGGTTATTTATGATGAATGATGTTTTTGGGAAGTGTTCTGGAGAGGAATGGTAGTACAGTAATTTGATAGAACACAGAAAGGACTATCCAGGTTATTCTTCCCTAAGACGTCGAAGAAGTTGATCACCCCATAGAAGCTCTACTCGTTCTCCTTACCTCAGATTCAGTCATATTTCTGCTGTATGGCACGCGTTCTAATCATGCCAATTACTCCTTATGTGAATCAAATTCTGCCCTTAGTCATGTCCTGTAACCCACTGCGTCCCAAATGGCACCCATATTCCCTATGCTGCACTATTTTTGACCAGAGCCCTGAATGAAATGGGGTGCCATTTTGGATGTAGGCAGTACAGTATGTGTCAATTGCTCCCTATGGGATTTGTGGTCATTCTAACCCTTAGTCATATCTGGTAACCCACTGAAGCTGCGTTTACACAGGCAGCCCAATTATGATCTTTTAGCCAATTCTAGGCAAAAGATCTGATCTAATTGGTTAAAAGATCGATTCATGGCAAAAAAAAACATGTCATTAGTGTGTTTTTACCGGAGGTGAATGAGAGTTAGCCTGTCGGTCAGCCAGGTGAGGTCAGCGGTTAAACTGCTGTATCAGTATGGAGGGTGATATTTCACCACCTCACAGCACTCTGGGATGACATGTATTGTGACACATGGTGAGTGTCACGTTCGATGTATGGAGGAGACCAAAGCGCAGCGGGAGATCAATACATCTTATTGTAATGAAGACGAAGAAACACTTAAACAAACTACAAAAACAACAAAACGAACGGGGCAACACAGGCAACTAACACATATATCACCCATGTCACACCCTGACTTAACCAAAATAATAAAAAACACAAAGAATATTAAGGTCAGGGCGTGACAGTAACCCCCCTCCCCCACCCCCCAAAGGTGCGGACTCTCGGCCGCACACCTAAGCCTATATGGTAGGGTCTGGGTGGGCATAACTCCGAGGTGGCGGTTCTGGCTCGGGACGTGGACCCCGCTCTACTTCTGACTCGGCCCACTTACGTGATGTCTCTGGAGCGGGAACCCTCACCGCCGACCCCGGACCAGAGGACGCCACTAGACTGATGTTTGAGTCTGGAGTGAGTGGCTCCTCTGGACTGGAGGGAGACTCTCGCAGATCCGGACTGGGGGGAGACTCTGGCGGATCCGGACTGTGGCCCGTCGTGTTAGGTCTCGGTCTTCGGCCCATCGTAGGAGTTTCCGGTCTGCGGCCCGGCGTAGGAGGTTCCGGTCTGCGGCCCGGCATAGGAGGTTCCGGTCTGTAGACTATCGCCGGACGCTCTGGACTGGGTACTGTTGCCAGACTCTCTGGACTGGGTACTGCTGCCAGACGCTCTGGACTGGGTACTGTTGCCGGACGCTCTGGACTGGCGAGGTGCACTGTAGGCCCGGTGCGTGGTGCCGGTACTGGTGGTACCGGGCTGGGGACACGCACCTCAGGGCAAGTGTGGGGAGGAGGAACAGGGCGTACTGAACTGTCGAGGCTCACTATAATCCTGGTGCGTGGGGCCGGCACTGGTGGTACCGGGCTGGGGACACGCACCTCAGGGTGAGGGCGGGGAGGAGGAACAGGGCGTACAGGGCTCTGGAGACACACAGGAAGCCTGGTGCGTGGTGTTGGCACTGGTGGTACTGGGCTGGGGACACGCACCTCAGGTCGAGTGCGGGGAGGAGGAACAGGGCGTACTGGGCTGTGGAGGCGTACTGGAGGTCTGGAGTGTAGAGCTGACACAACCCGTCCTGGCTGGATGGTTATACTTATCCTGCAAGGCGTTGGCACAGGACGCACAGGGCTGTGTAGACTCACAGTACGCAGAGCCGGCGCTCAATATCCTGGTACAAGGAGGTACACTGGAGACCAGGAGCACTGAGCCGGCACCCTCCTTCCTGGCTGGAGACACCGTGCGCATCTCTGCATTACACGGTGCCTGACCAGTTACACGCTCCCCACGGTAAGCACGAGGAGTTGGCTCAGGTCTCCTACCTGACTTAGCCAATCTCCTCGTGTCCCCCCCGCCCCAAGATTTGGGGCTGCCTCTCGAGCTTCCGTGCTAGCCGTTTACCCTTATATCGTCGCCGTTCCTCCATTCTCCTGTATCCCTCCTCGCACTGTTCCATAGAATCCCAAGCGGGCTCTGGTACTCTCCCTGGATCGATAGACCACCTCTCTATCTCCTCCCAGGTTGTTACCCACTCATCCTTCTCCCGGGTCCATTCTTCCACAAAGCGCTGTTCCTCCCTTTCACGCTGCTTGGTCCTTTTATGGTGGGTCATTCTGTCACGTTCGATGTATGGAGGAGACCAAGGCGCAGCGGGAGATCAATACATCTTATTTTAATGAAGACGAAGAAACACTTAAACAAACAACAGAAACAACAAAACAAACGTGAAGCTACATATAGTGCTGACACAGGGAACTAACACATATATCACCCATGTCACACCCTGATCTTACCAAAATAATAAAGAAAACAAAGAATACTAAGGTCAGGGCGTGACAGTGAGCAATGTGGCGCTCTCAAGACCTCTCTGTAAATGTCACGCCCTTTGGTCTGTCCACCTGCACACACACACACACACACACACACACACACACACACACACACACACACACACACACACACACACACACACACATTCACTGTAGAGCATAGGCACATACGCACATATACACACACTGAAAAGAGACGTTTACACGCGCACACACACATACATAGACACACGAAGGGGCACAGGAACTTATAGACTCTGTATCTGTCAGTGTGTGTGTGTTGCCCTGCGCTGAGCTCTGAGTCATGACTCCGCATTCCCCTACATCCCACAGTATCACACAGAGGGCGTCAACGCCATAGCACGGTGACGGAGGGACAGATACTAGCCTGGGTATTGAAAAACAAGTATTGAATACAATCTAGGCTGAATAGGTATAGGCGTGTACACGAAACAAAACTATAAATGCAACATGTAAAGTGTTGATCCCATGTTTTGTGAGCTGAAATACAATATTATTTCTCAAACATGTTGTACACAAATTTCCCTGTTAGTGAGCATTTCTCCTTTGCCATCCACTTGACAGGTGTGGCTTATCAGGTAGCCGTTTAAACAGGAAGATCATTACACAGGTGCACATTGTCCTGGAGACAACAAAAGACCACTCTAAAATGTGCAGTTTTGTCGGGCAACACAATGCCACAGATGTCTCAGTCAATCAATCAAATGTATTTATAAAGCCCTTTGTACATCGGCTGATGTCACAAAGTGCTGTACAGAAACCCAGCCTAGAACCCCAAACAGCAAGCAATGCAGGTATAGAAGCACGGTGGCTAGGAAAAACTCCCTAGAAAGGCCAGAACCTAGGATGAAACCTAGAGAGGGACCAGGCTATGATGGCACTTCTGGCTGTGTCGGGTGGAGATTATAACAAAACATGACCAAGATGTTCAAATGTTCAAATATGACCAGCAGGGTCAAATAATAATAATCACAGTGGTTGTCAAGGGTGCAACAGGTCAGCACCTCAGGAGTAAATGTCAGTTGGCTTTTCATAGCCGATCATTCAGAGTATCTCTACCGCTCCTGCTGTCTCTAGAGAGTTGAAAACAGCAAGTCTGGGACAGGTAGCACATCCGGTGAACAGGTCAGGGTTCCATAGCCGCAGACAGAACAGTTGAAACTCAAGTTTTGAGAGAACGTGCAATTGGCATGCCTACTGCAGGAATGTCAGCCAGAGCTGTTGCCAGGGAACTGAATGTTAATTTCTTTACCATAAGCCGCCTACAACATTATTTGTGAGAATTTTGTAGCACGTGTAATGGCCTCACAACCGCAGACCACGTGTATGGCATGGTGTGGGCGAGCTGTTTGCTGATGTCAATGTTGTGAACAGAGTGCCCCATGATGGTGGTGGGGTTATGCTATGGGCAGGCATAAGGTACAGACAATGAACACAATTGCATTTTATCGATGGCGATTTGAATGCACAGAGATACCGTGACGAGATCCTGAGGCCCATTGTCGTGCCATTCATCCGCCGCCATCACCTAATGTTTCAGCATGATAGTGCACGGCCCCATGTCGCAAGGATCTGTACACAGTTCCTGGTAGCTGAAAATGTTCCAGTTCTTCAATGGCCTGCATACTCACCAGACATTTCACCCATTGAGCATGTTTGGGATGCTCTGGATCGACATGTACGACGGCGTGTTCCAGTTCCCGCCAATATCCAGTGACTTCGCACAGCCATTATAAAGGAGTGGAACAGCATTCCCAAGCCACAATCAACAGCCTGATCAACTCTGCAAAGGAGATGTGTCACGCTGCATGAGGCAAATGGTGGTCACACCAGATACTGACTGGTTTTCTGATCCATGCCCTTACCTTTTTTAAAGGTATCTGTGACCAACAGATGCATATCTGAATTCCCGGTCATGACAAATCCATAGATTAGAGACAAATTTATTTATTTCAATTGACTGTTTTCCTTTTATGAACTGTAACTCTGTAAAATCTTTAATATTGTTGCAATTTGCGTTTATATTTCTGTTCAGTGCAGTTATTGTTATAAAACAGTATTCATTTGTATTGGCATGTGTACAGTTGAAGTTGGAAGTTTACATCCACTTAGGTTTGAGTCATTAAAAGTCATTTTTCAACCACTCCACAAATTTCTTGTTAACAAACTACAGTTTTGGCAAGTCGGTTAGGACATCTACTTTGTGCATGACACAAGTAATTTTTCCAACAATTGTTCACAGACAGATTATTTCATTTATAATTCACTGTATCACAATTCCAGTGGGTCAGAAGTTTACATACACTAAGCTGACTGTGTCTTTAAACAGCTTGGAAAATTCCAGAAAGTTATGTCATGGCTTTAGAAGATTCTGATAGGCTAATTGACATCACTTGAGTCAATTGGAGGTGTACCTGTGGATGTATTTCAAGGCCTAGCTTCAGTGCCTCTTTGCTTGACATCGTGGGAAAATCAAAAGAAATAAGCCAAGACCTCAGAAAACAAATTGTAGACCTCCACAAGTCTGGTTCATCGTTGTGAGCAATTTACAAATGCCTGAAGGTACCACGTTCATCTGTACAAACAATAGTATTCAAGTATAAACACCATGGGACCACGCAGCCGTCATACCACTTTGGAAGGAAACGAGTTCTGTTTCCTAGAGATGAATGTACTTTGGTGCGAAAAGTGCAAATCAATCCCAGAACAACAGCAAAGGACCTTGTGAAGATGCTGGAGTAAACAGGTACAAAAGTATCTATATCCACAGAAAAATTAGTCCTATATTGACATAACCTGAAAGGCCGCTCAGCAAGGAAGAAGCCATGCTCCAAAACCGCCATAAAAAAGCTAGACTACGGTTTGCAACTGCACATGGGGACAAAGATCATACTTTTTGGAGAAATGTTCTCTGGTCTGATGAAACAAAAATATAACAGTTAGGCCATAATGACCATCGTTATGTTTGGAGGAAAAAGGGGGGGCTTGCACGCCGAAGAACACCATCCCAACCGTGAAGCACGGGGGTTGAAGCGTCATGTTGTGGGGGTGCTTTGCTGCATGAGGGACTGGTGCACTTCACAGAATAGATGGCATCATGAGGCAGGAAAATGATGTGGGTATATTGCAACATCTCAAGACATCAGTCAGGAAGTTAAAGCTTGTTTGCAAATGAGTCTTACAAATGGACAACGAACCCAAGCATACTTCCAAAGTTGTGGCAAAATGGCTTAAGGACAACAAAGTCAAGGTATTGAAGTGGTCATCACAAAGCCCTGGCCTTAAACCCATAGAAAATGTGTGGGCAAAACTGAAAAAGCGTGTGCGAGCAATGAGGCCTACAAACCGGACTCAGTTACACCAGCTCTGTCAGGAGGAATGGGCCACAATTCACCCAACTTATTGTGGGAAGCTACCCGAAACATTTGACCCAAGTGAAACAATTTAAAGGCAATGCTACCAAATACTAATTGAGTGTATGTAAACTTCTGACCCACTTGGAATGTGATGAAAGAAATAAAATCTGAACTAAATCATTCTCTCTACTATCATTCTGACATTTCACATTCTTAAAATAAAGTGGTGATCCTAAGACAGGGAATTTTACGAGGATAAAATGCCAGGAATTGTGAAAAACTGAGTTTAAATGTATTTGGCCAAGGTGTATGTAAACTTCTGACTTCAACTCTAAGTATGTATTCTTATAGAGGCATGTAGCAGTACAAAGGGAGGCTTTTAAAGTTATACAGATGTGCATGTGGAAGTATTTTATGATTGGCTGTTATGGTAGTAGTCCACACTACAGTACAGTTCATTTGAAGTTTGGACATGTGTTGACATTGGCACGCATAATAGTTTTATTTCTCCCAATGCTCTGATGAAATTCAGTTCTCTTTTAAGGCAATTTAACGCTTGAGTGGCGGTCCGAGCTTAATTCAATGTCCTCATCTTCTCTGAACTCTCTTCAGGGCCAAACTCGTTGCAAGCAGCCTTCTGTAGAAAATGTTGGCTGTTTTTAGGACAGTTGTCGTTGTTTTTGCACCCATTTGCAATCAGATGCACTCTTTATGAAATGAACATAACACCAACAATTATACCAACAATGTATGTCCGATTTACTGTAGACTTCTGTACCGTTCTCCAAGATATACAATGTACAGAGAGACACGTCAAGAGATGGGTGCGCTGTGCTACTGTCGGGACCTGAGCTATAACATGTCTAAAACATTAGTAAGACATGTTTTGAAGATGTTTCCAAATATCAATGTGTCCTCATAGTCTCTTCATTTCGTTTTCGCACATTTTCTGCTCCCTGCATGTTTAAATATGAAATGAACCAAATGCCTCTTAAAATGTTAAACAGAAATGACCTAATAAAGTAGTGCTTTGAAGCATCAACTTCAAAGGAATACATAATCAGAGCATTTTCCTAACTCGAGCTGAAATGGAATGAGCTTGGGTATGCTGTGGATGTGTGTGTGTGTGCGCGAGCGCGCGCGCACATCGGTGTGTGTGTACGTGCTTGCATGTTTGTGTCATAGCCATCTTTATAGTAGCTTTTGCAATCGGGTTAACTTCAGTGTCACTTTTCTCCTTTTTATTTTGAAGACTTACATATAAAGTTTCTGATATTGCTATTCCCTGCCATTGAAAAGCAGATCTATGAATTGCTTCTACACTGTAGCTTACATTCAGTTTCTTAGTGTTAGGCAGTATTTTGGCAGTGAATCACCCTATGCACTAATGAAATGTTCCTACATGTGCCGAGGTGATACACGGCAGCCATTTTGTGCTGAGGCACTAGTCACACATCAATGTGCTGTGCAGCCGAGGCCAAACACCTTCCTTATGGAGATGTCTGGCTTTAACAGAGACATTATTGTGAGCTGTTGATATCATCTGATTATAGATGTTTTGTAGAGTTATATCACTTTAATAAAAATAGCAGTTTGAGAGTGTTTTGTGAGGAAAGGTTTCCATTAACTTGTCTAGTGATTTGTTTGTTGTTGTTGTCGACATTTAGAAAGTTTGAGTGGATAAATAAATGTGATAATTGCCTGCTAGGGTGGATTTCCATTTCACTATATTGTGTCGTTCAAAACGTGCTGGACATGACGACGTCACACCTAAAAAAACATGTTTTCTTAAAAACCTATAAGGTCCAATAAAAATGTAGTGGTTGAAGTGTTTCCATTACCCATTTAGGCAAATTGCGCAATAATACAGTGCCTTGCGAAAGTATTCGGCCCCCTTGAACTTTGCAACCTTTTGCCACATTTCATGCTTCCAACATAAAGATATAAAATTGTCTTTTTTTGTGAAGAATCAACAACAAGTGGGACACAATCATGAAGTGGAATGACATTTATTGGATATTTCAAACTTTTTTAACAAATCAAAAACAGAAAAATTGGGCGTGCAAAATTATTCAGTCCCCTTAAGTTAATACTTTGTAGCGTCACCTTTTGCTGCGATTACAGCTGTAAGTCGCTTGGGGTATGTCTCTATCAGTTTTGCACATCGAGAGACTGAATTTTTTTCCCATTCCTCCTTGCAAAACAGCTCGAACTTAGTGAGGTTGGATGGAGAGCATTTGTGAACAGCAGTTTTCAGTTCTTTCCACAGATTCTCGATTGGATTCAGGTCTGGACTTTGACTTGGCCATTCTAACACCTGGATATGTTTATTTTTGAACCATTCCATTGTAGATTTTGCTTTATGTTTTGGATCAGACAAATCTCCGTCCCAGTCTCAGGTCTTTTGCAGACTCCATCAGGTTTTCTTCCAGAATGGTCCTGTATTTGGCTCCATCCATCTTCCCATCAATTTTAACCATCTTCCCTGTCCCTGCTGAAGAAAAGCAGGCCCAAACCATGATGCTGCCACCACCATGTTTGACAGTGGAGATGGTGTGTTCAGGGTGATGAGCTGTGTTGCTTTTACTCCAAACATAACGTTTTGCATTGTTGCCAAAAAGTTCAATTTTTGGTTTCATCTGACCAGAGCACCTTCTTCCATATGTTTGGTGTGTCTCCCAGGTGGCTTGAGGCAAACTTTAAATGACACTTTTTATGGATATCTTTAAGAAATGGCTTTCTTCTTGCCAAAGGCCAGATTTGTGCAATATACGACTGATTGTTGTCCTATGGACAGAGTCTCCCACCTCAGCTGTAGATCTCTGCAGTTCATCCAGCGTGATCATGGGCCTCTTGGCTGCATCTCTGACCAGTCTTCTCCTTGTATGAGCTGAAAGTTTAGAGGGACGGCCAGGTCTTGGTAGATTTGCAGTGGTCTGATACTCCTTCCATTTCAATATTATCGCTTGCACAGTGCTCCTTGGAATGTTTAAAGCTTGGGAAATCTTTTTGTATCCAAATCCGGCTTTAAACTTCTTCACAACAGTATCTCGGACCTGCCTGGTGTGTTCCTTGTTCTTCATGATGCTCTCTGCGCTTTTAACGGACCTCTGAGACTATCACAGTGCAGGTGCATTTATACGGAGACTTGATTACACACAAGTGGATTGTATTTATCATCATTAGTCATTTAGGTCAACATTGGATCATTCAGAGATCCTCACTGAACTCCTGGAGAGAGTTTGCTGCACTGAAAGTAAAGGGGCTGAATAATTTTGCACGCCCAATTTTTCAATTTTTGATATGTTAAAAAAGTTTGAAATATCCAATAAATGTCGTTCCACTTCATGATTGTTTCCCACTTGTTGTTGATTCTTCACAAAAAAATACAGTTTTATATCTTTATGTTTCAAGCCTGAAATGTGGCAAAAGGTCGCAAAGTTCAAGGGGGCCGAATACTTTCGCAAGGCACTGTACATTGGCGACAGACAGCTATCTGTTTCATGTCTTACAGTAGGTAGCCCGTAAAAGCCAGCATGGATAGAATGCAATCATTGACAAATATGTGCCATATTCTAATAATTCTCATGTCCGTGCCATGGTGAAACTCATGTAGATCGGAAATAATTGGATGGTGAAACTTGCCAGCCAACCAGAAAAGCAAGGCGAAGCAATTCAGGCAATCCTTGTCCTGCAAAGAAACATTTTTACAGAAAGTAAAAAATCTATATTTAGCAAGCAATAGGTATTTAGAATTAAATGTGGAGTGGACCTTTATAGTTTCATGACAAAAATGATTCCACAATCATAATTTATTCCCAAACCGTTTCCAAAATCTTACAAAGGTAATATCCACCCCTGTCGAGTGGATAAAAAAAATGTTGTCGATGGTCAGAAAATGTTTCCTATATCTGCCTTTTCCAATACACATCGCGTATTTTTTGTTGTTGTTGCGACATTGCTTTTGTCGAATAAACCTGAGTAAATGGAAGCCTGCCTAATGTAACTTTTTCAAAATGCCCTTTTCAAAGCCACTCCAGTAGCAAGGGAAAACTAGTCTTCAGTGAAGTGACAAATACTCAGTGTCAAAATGGATGTTATGCCCAGTTGTCCATAAGTAAAGGGTAATGTGGAGAGTCAAAACCAAGTCTTAAAGGGGGCCAGTCTGTAAAATGACGCATAATAAGACCAGAAGACTGACTGTGACCTAATTATTTATTTTTGTTGTACCTTGTGTACCCGCCTCAGTGTTCTTCCTATCTGGGAATGTTCCCCCATTGTGTCTCTGTCAGACCCATTACCTCACACTATTCACCCAAAACAGAGAGCAACAGAGAGATGGGGTTAGGAGGTGAAAAGGAAAGGAAGGAGGGGTGGCGGAGAGGAGACATAAAAAGGCAAACAGTCACTCAGAGAGAGATACAGAACGAAGGAATGAGGACCCAGACAGACAAACGAAAACAGAAGAAAGGGCGAGAGTGGGTTACATACAGAGAGAATGTGAAAGGTGGCGGTGGTTGAAACAAGCCCTTTGGGAGATTTAAGGAGGGTAGCACGATGCCCGTGGACTATCTCTCCCTTCATTTACCTCTCTCCCCTTGACTTATGGCAACGGGGCTCCCTGCCCACTAGTCCTGCATGGGCCACAGAAGATTATTCACCTGTCCCCACCTACTACCGTCTTTGACTAACCTAATGGCTTGGTATTGCAGCAACCATCTCGTTGGGGTGTGTCTCAATACTCATCCATGGCTTCCTTTCCTTGTATAGTTTTAACACAAACAAGTGAAAGGATTTCATAGGCTTTTAGGCCATGCCACATCGGTGATCAGGGTGAAGACAGGAAAGGAAGCCACTTTATACTATTGAGATGCACCCTTTTTCCTATTAGTACTCATCCCATATGGTGCGACAGAAGTAAAGGAAACCCCTTTACACTGTTGAGATATACCCCGCATCTCAACCTGCATGGTGAGATAGCAGACCTTTCAACCCAATAGGCTGACATAGAGACAGGTTAGATCTGGGCTTGTTATGAGAGGTGGAATGAGAGGAGCAACAGCACATTGTCTGGGTTCACACTCCCTCAGTAGAATGATGGGGTCTCCCAGGGCAACGCTGCTGCTGCTGCATGCTGGGAGATGCGGTCCAAATCAACTAAATCCACCAGGAAACTTCCTGGAGAGGGGAAGAGAGACGGAAAGAGCAAGAGAGAGAACGATGAAGAGATAGGGAGATGAGAGGGAAAGAAAGAGGAGATGAAAGAAAGAGCAGAGATACATCTCTCACCTCTTTCGCCATTTACGATCAATCACTCTTCATCATGACTCTCATTTTTGCCTCCCCCCGCCGTCTGCCCTCTTCAATGCTGGGCTAGATATCGACAGCTTTTATCTCATTGTGCATTCTAACAGGCAACACACACCATACAGTGAGGGTGGAGAAGGAGAGGAGAAGAGTCTCATGTCAGCCCCCCGGCCCTCCTCGCTCCCTTATCACGGTAATTGGCGCATAGGGTCACTACGACGGGCCATGGATAATCATGGCTGGTGGTCATACTCCGTGTGGCCGCCCCGCCCGTGCCCCTCACTCCTCTGTATCCTCCCTCGCCAAAGCGGCTAATCAAGCCGCGTTTTGGACCAGGCTGCCGGGAGTGTTTTGCTGTGGTGGCAGGATGCGACAGTGTCCTCGACTGACTGCAAGCCTAACCTACTTTCCCAAGAGAGAGAGAGAGAGAGAGCATTAAAAAGGAGGTCTGCTATTGTTTTCAATATGGCAATAAACAAGAGGGGGAGGAAGAGAGAGGGGGATCTGGGGCCCGTTCAGCGGGACGTCACATTTTGGAACGTTCAGATATAGAAACAGACCATGTAGAACAAACATGAATCTCTGACATGTAGAATAAGGAACCACATTGGCTCTATTCATGCCAATTCGATCTGCATCATTCGACAACATTTGTCAACTGAACGTGGCCCTTCTCTGTTTTCAAAATGAAAATACTGAGGATGAGGCAAGGGAGGGAGGGATAGTGGGGGGGGGAGGGGGAGAGGGGTAATGAAGAGCGAGAGTAGAGAGGTAGAGAGAAGGGGGAATGGAGAGAGAATTTGAGAGAGGGAGAACTGAGCGAGAGAGGATCTTGATTTGGCTGCCTGCTTGTGTTTATATCACCACTATCCGCTGCTCGTCGAGTCTTTCATCTCGGTGGTCGCGCTCGCTGTTAGCAGACAGGCGCCATTAAATCTGGCTGCACAAGACACACACACACACACACACTTCATTAGATCTAAGATAGGCCCTGCACTCTTTTGAGTGCTCCAGATAGTAAATATGATATCACAGGGATAAGGAGACAAATACGATCAACGTCAAAGACAGACTGATCCTTATCTCTGGGGGAAAAGCAGAGTCAAGCAAAGTAAAGCAACTCTCTATCACGCTACGGAAATCACTTTAACCCTCAAAGCAGCATATTCTTACACATCTGCCTTCTAATGCCGTTTGACTGAAACATAGAGAGAGACATGCCCAGATGGGTTCCAAGTCTGTCCGTCGTATATCGTAGAATCTCAATCCCCCTCCGCTCCTCTTAAACAATGTTATTCACCAGAAGATAAAACAAATGCATTCAATGTTTATCGTCCGCTACAAAACCATATGGGCCCTATTAAATGCCGGGACACACTGCACAGCGAGCATTATAGTTATGGGAAGAGGGCTTATGCACAAGTACAGCACGGTATCCCGCACAGCTTTGCCCCAAAAATGATTTCTGGTTGAAATGGTGCAGGGCTCCATTTTTGAACAAAGACACTCCACAATCTGAAAGTCAATGAGTTGGGTTAATTATACAGTTTGTGGTTGTGAATCCTGAAAATGTACCCCTGGGTCTTTTAAATAAGCTATTATTTGCATAGCCCTGCTACATCCATGAATTACATGTAAGGGCACAAGAAATGGCTACAGCATGCATGGAGTCGTTTGAGCTATTAGGTATAAATACAGGTTTTGTCCAGAGGGTTTGCTGGAGCAAATGTATACTGTATCAGTTAGGGCTTCAATGGAAAAGATTTGCATTTCAGGGAAAGTGTTTTTAACTGCTGTAGAAGACAAATTATAACGGTAGGAGAATGAGCTGTAGGAGAGTGATCTGTAGGAGAGTGATCTGTAGGAGAATGATCTGTAGGAGAATGATCTGTAGGAGAGTGATCTGTAGGAGACTGATCTGTAGGAGACTGATCTGTAGGAGAGTGATCTGTAGGAGACTGATCTGTAGGAGAATGATCTGTAGGAGAATGATATCCTATACAGTGTGGTCGGTAAGTATTCAGACCCCTTTACTTTCTCCACATTTTGTTACGTTACAGCCTCATTCTAAAATGGAATTTAAAATAAAAACTTGTACATTTACACACGATACCCCATAATGACAAAGCAAGAACAGGTTTTTAGAAATACCTGCAAAAGTATTAAAAAAAATCAAAATGGAAATATCACAGTTACATAATTATTCAGACCCTTTACTCAGTACTTTGGTGAAGCACCTTTGGCAGTGATTACAGCCTCAAGTCTTCTTGGGTATGATGCTACAAGCTTGGAACACCTGTATTTGGGGAGTTTCTCCCATTCTTCTCTGCAGATCCTCTCAATCTCTGTCAGGTTGGATGGGGAGCTTTGCGGAACAACTACTTTCAGGTTTCTCCAGAGATGTTCAACTCCGGGCTCTGGCTGGGCCACTCAAGGACATCCAGAGACTTGTCCCGAAGCCACCTGTGTTGTCTTGGCTGTGTGCTTAGGGTCATTGTTCTGTTAGAAGGTGAACCTTCGCCCCAGTTTGAGGACATGAGTGCTCTGGAGCAGGTTTTCATCAAGGATCTCTCTCTATTTTGCTCTCCCAGCCCCTGCCACTGAACAACATTTTTTACTTATTTTATTTTTTATTTCACCTTTATTTAACCAGGTAGGCAAGTTGAGAACAAGTTCTCATTTACAATTGCGACCTGGCCAAGATAAAGCAAAGCAGTTCGACACATACAACGACACAGAGTTACACATGGAGTAAAACAAACATACAGTCAATAATACAGTAGAAACAAGTCTATATACGATGTGAGCAAATGAGGTGAGATAAGGGAGGTAAAGGCAAAACATCCCCACAGCATGATGCTTCCACCACCATGCTTCACCATAGGGATGGTGCCAGGTGTCCTCCAGGCGTGACGCTTGGCATTCAGGCCAAAGAGTTCAATCTTGGTTTCAGAGAATCTTATTTCCCATGGAGAGTCCTTTAGGTTGAATTTTTGCAAACTCCAAGCGGGCTGTCATGTGCCTTTTACTGAGGAGTGGCTTTCGTCTGGCCACTCTACCATAAAGGACTGATTGGTGGAGTGCTGCAGAGAGGGTTGTCCTTCTGGAAGTTTCTCCCCTCTCCACAGAGGAACTCTGGAGCTCTGTCAGAGTGACCATCAGGTCGCTTTGTCATTATGGAGTACTGCGTGTAGATAGATGATGAACATACATTTAATCCATTTTAGAATAAGGCTGTAACGTAACAAAATGTTGAAAAAGTCAAGGGGTTTGAATACTTTGCGAAAGCACTGCATTTGTATAGCTAGCATATACAGCATAACATTCAAATGTGTTTAGATTTTTTTGTATATATTTATTGGCTTTTGATAAAGGGAACCGATTGACATTCGGAAAACAATGTTGGTTTGCATATTTGTACCTATTAGCTCTGTACCGGTACCACCTCTATATAGCCTCGCTACTGTTATTTTCACTGTCATTTTACTGTTTTTTTTTTATTATTTCTTTACTTTTCTATTGTTTAGCTAATATCGATTGTTTACTTTAAAAATGGCGCTGTTGGTTAGGACTTCTAAGTAAGCATTTCACTTTAAGGTCGACACCTGTTTTATTCGGCGAATGTGACAAATAAACTTTGATTTGGCTTCTTAATGTAAGTACAAAAATATCCTGTGTCTTTCTCTCTCACCCCTCTCTCACCCCTCTCTCACCCCTCTCTCACCCCTCTCTCACTGTAGAATACACTGAAGACTGCCTTATTCAGGACAGCATTTACTCCAGAAACTAGCTTCTCAAAGATACATTTGAATGCATCGCTAACTGTGCGTTGTTGGCTGTTATCACTGAGGCTTGTGCAATGGGCCTGGTTTAACAGACAACAGTGTGGTGTGTTAGGTCCAGCAGGGCTCCAGTGTGCCAGCCTGTCCTCCTGCTGTTTGAACAGGGGATGAGTAATCAACTGTGAAGGTTGTTGTGGAGCAAACAACCATTTAACCTATGACAACATTGGCCATGATCACCCAGCCAGGGCTGGACACAGGGAAGGAGAGATAGAGAGAGAGAGAGTGTATGCGCGTGTGTGCCCTTGCGTGTGTGTTTGTGAGTGCATGCATGCATGTTAGTTACAGTACATCTATATTTACCCTCTGTGTATGTGGGTATCGTGCATCACCCACTACATACCATTTTAATATAGCTCATGACTTTGGTGCCCATATGGTGGTAGCTTGTGGTACCATAACATGCTCTGCTCACACCCTGCCCACGCCCTGCCCATGCCCTGCCCACGCCCTGCCCAGCCCACACCCTGCCCACGCCCTGCCCACGCCCTGCCCAGCCCACACCCTGACCACGTCCTGCCCACGCCCACGTCCTGCCCACGCCCTGCCCACGCCCACGCCCTGCCCACGCCCAGCCTATGCCCCGAGTTGACGTGCTACGCCTGCTGTGTCAGCTGGTGTGATTCCAACCTGAACAAACCCATCTGCTGCATAGCAGGCTGGCACGACAAACCCTCAGGGGGGGGGGGGGGGGCAGAGCCATAGAATCATAGGAACATGAGACTGGGCATCAGACTAGGCGGCATGAGGTGGCGTGGCAAGTGTCCGAAGCTATTGCAGTCTAAACAATGTATACGCTAATCAAACATCATGATCATAGATGGACTATATCAAGGGGCTACGCTGAATAAATTGATGGAATGTGGCTCTAGTATTTATAGAAAGGCCGAGAGAGGCAGAAATCAACACTAGTTCCAGTGTCCAAGCCAAAATACTGGGGTGCAATCATGAGCATAAACAGTGCATTAAATTATTGGAGAGGCTTGCATGAGGTTGGGGTGGGGGGGATGATAGAGAGATCAAGAGATTGCCAGGACCAGATTAGAGGCGGGGAGGAATAGAAGAGCTGGCACTGCTCAGGATGACCATGCGAGGGTAAGGAGAGAGTGAGGGGGATGGAGGTATGGTACTCCTCTCTTCACAAACAACAGAAGCGGGAGGATGCCAGATAACAGACGGGAGAGGACAGAGGGGGCACAGGGATGGCGAGAAAAGACTAGTGGCTTCACGCTTCACACACATACACACACGACACTTGCAGAAACACTCGTGTAACACATTGCACACACACACACACAGAAACATCAGACACACGCTTCCAGAAACACACATGCAAACACCTCCTCCCACACACACACACACACACACAGCTTCCCTGTGGAGTGTTTTCTCATGCGACATCCTGGGCGTGGAGCCATCTGTAGGGGAAGCCATATTGCTGAATCGCCATCTCTGACTGGGTCTCCCTCCCTGTGCCAGAGACCTGATAACCTCCTCCTGCATTATACATTCGGCAGGGCCTCGCTTCTCTCTCTCTCTCTCTCTTTATCTTACTCTTTAGAGGCCTTCAATTATCTCTCTCGATCTCTCTCACTCCCTGGGAGATCCTCAATTGCATACTCCTCACGTCCTCTCTCCTCGCCTCCTTCCCAAAACCCATCGAGTGAGAAAGCCAGAGGTCTGTCCCCTCTGACCCTCTCCAATGGGGTTTTAAGAAAAAGGCGAGGAGAGCGGAAAGAGGACGCGAGGTGTATGCAATTGAGATCCCCCCCCCCCCGTCTACCCACCTCTCTCCCCACAATTACTAGCTTGCTTGCTTGCTTTCTTTCTCTCGATCTATCTTGCTCTTCATTTTTTTTCTGTCCCACTCAGTGCCTCTGTACCCAGTATGAAGCTGCATAATGTCACAGAGGGTATTTTGTTAGGGCACAGCCTGTGTCACCTTGTCAGCCAGCAGACTGGCACTCAGACATGCACGCCACCCACAACAACCCATGCAGACACACACCCAGCGTCAAACTGATGCATAGTGCACACCTACAGTATACAGACACATTATTGAAGGGACAACCATCATTCCGTTGACAGCCTGCTTCCTGTCAACCGTCTGATGTGTGGTCTTCATACTTCCACTACACTCAGTGTAGTGTCTGGACACACTCTGCACTTAGTTTTCTGTCATGCTCTGACCTTGCAAGGTGTTTACTCATTACTCACATCTACGTAGGGAAGAAAATTGTGCATGTGCAGTATAATTTGCAGACAGACACATTTTAGTCATTTATCAGGCAATTCACAGTCGTGAGTGCATACAATTATGTACCAATTTGTTTTTGTTTTTTCATACTGGTCCTCTGTGGGAATTGAGCCCACAACCTATTGCATTGCAAGAGCCATGGGCTACCGACTAAGCCACATGGGACATTACAGTGAACTGCCTTGGACTCATTACCTTCTATGTGTTATGGTAGTCATGAATGCAAACAGAAATAGATCATTTGTAAAGTACCACACACACACACACACTCCCCACCATTTTGACCACGCCATCTGTCTTATCTCGGTAAGCAGACGCCTATAGATGTTGCTTTGGCTAGTCTTTCTCCTCCCTTCTTCCCTCTCTCCTCTCCTCTCTCGTTTGATTCCTCCCCGTGCCCTGGCTCTAAGGACCACCCCCTGTCAGCAGATATTAGTAGTCATTTTCAACACTGTGCTGAAAACCCAGTCTCTCTCTCTCTCTCTCTCTCTCTCTCTCTCTCCTTTAGAAGTGCTGAGCATTGGCATCCCCCCCTTCCTCCTCAGAGGGGGGCTACTGAGCCGAGAATGGGCAGAACAAGAGAATAAAGAGCGAAAAGAAAAAGAGGGAGGATTTGTCTGACGCCCATTTTAATTAGAGTGCATGTAGCCCCAATGTGATTTTTTTTCTCTCTCCCTGCGTGGCCACTCATGGCTGTACTGATGAATCTCCACCTACATCAACTTCCTGCTAGATCCCCTTCTTGAGTCAGGCAAAATCCCTATGGGCTACTATAGGCTATACATCTGCTAACTGCAAAGAGGTTTAAAGGTAGTAAGGACCCGAAGAAAGACGATCGACAATTGACCTGTGGTTACTGTTGAGATCACCAAAAGGACTCGTTACATATTCATGTCGTCCCTTTGAAAAATGTATGAGTCCATCACATTTCAAGGTGAAAATCATTTTTTCAATGGCAAAATCTCATCATCCTATCGTCACAGACACCACCATCCAAACCCTTGACTCATTAAAACACTCTTTCGTCGCCTGCAGTCCCCTCTGACCTCAACCATTGGTTTACTGGCTCTTTTATTGACAAATGCTTGAACGACCTCCTGGAAACAGTTTCACTCTTACCCCAATGAGTCACGAAGCATTTGTGAGCCAGGTAGGTCGGGTGAAGCTATCGCGCGCGACTCCATCGCTGCCCCTTATGCCATGACGCTGTCGTCTCACTGCCCTCTCCAGCTAGCTCTGATCACTCCTCAACCCTCTTTCTCTCGGAGACTGGCTGTTTGCGTGCCGTGGTGGCCCACAATGCTTTGCTGCGGCCCAATTAGAGTCCCAGCCACATTAGGATTCCTCCCACTTCGTGGATTCCTCCCACTTCCTACCACTGCTACATTGTAGAGGTGGCTGTGCCACGCGACGGCCTCGTTTCTCAAACGAGTCAAACCTGTGAGACTGAGATGAGACTTTGGGTCTGGAAGGACTGTGTGGAGACTCTTAGATCCGCTGTTGTCAACAGTGTTGTGGCTGAAGAATGGGTAAATGTGTTGGGGAAAAACTGTGACATTGGGCCCAGTGTGGATCACAATACACCCATCTCTCCAAGCCCTTGTGGTCGAGCAAAAATGGAGAGCTTTACTTCTCCGAGCCGGTCTAGACCCAAAGTTAACTTGTGGGAATGACGCACTGCATTGCAATTCAAAGCCACTGATTTGAATGGGCGTGTTCATCGATTAGCGTGCATTAATCAAGGGTGTTTACATAGAAGCACTGTGGTAATTGATGAATCGACTATTGTTAATTGAGAAACAGCTGGTGAACGTAACACATCTCGTTCGTCCTGCCCATGGGTCCTCCAAACAGTCAATGACGTCTACAATAAACCAGACGGCTAAAACTGGAGGATCCTCCACCAACTGAAACACCAAACTTTACACTGTCTACCTTGACGACAGACAATACGGGGAACAGAGTGCTGAAGTGTGAGATAATAGAAGAGGGAAGGGCCGAGAGAAGGAGCGAGAGAATTACATCCTTTGTCTATATGATCAGAGACGTTCTCCCATTGATCTCGGTGTCAAAGCGAGAGCGGCGAGAGCGGCGAGAGCGGCGAAAGGAGAAAGTGGCGTCTCAAATGAGAATGAATTGCATTTTAATATCGCTGCTCTTATTACTGATTAACCTGGCCCTTGTTTCTACAGAGGCTGACAGGGCAGCATAAGAGCGACTTACAGCCTCATTTAGCACTAAGCCCTCCTCCACTAGCCTGTTTACTATCTTCATTACCTGGCCATTAGAAGATGGCCAAACATCAGCATTAAAGCAGCCTGCCAGTTAGGCAGGAGGCAGGTGGTTGAGCAAAAGCAATGATATGTGGATTGCAGTGTCCATTAGCTATTAGTTAGCTAGCTACTGTAGCAGCTTCTAGCTAATATGGCCCAATTAGCTGGTCAGTAGGGTAAGCAGCAGGTGGCAGATCCCTAGCATTATGGGGATTGAAGCATCTATTAGCTGCTAGCTAGCTGTACTAGCGCTACATGCTTTTACAGTGTATTAGCTCCAAGCTAATAGGGCATAGGATAATCTATTAGCTGATTATGAGCTACAATAATGTTACAGTGTATTAGCTTCAAGCTAATATGGTCCATTGCACTGTTTTCTGCCCCCAAACCTCGTTCGATGTTCCCCCAGCGTAGCAGACACGCTAAGGCCTTCATTGTTACTGCTGTTATGGCCTGATGTGTCCTCTGTTTCTCCTTAGAATTAGCCCCTTTGCTCTTTTATGGCCTCTTGTGGCAGATAAATAACACACGGACTCTATCCCGGGGGAACCATTTCCCATTCATTCTACCTGCTCTGGAGTCTCCGAAAGGGCTCTCTGGTTGTATATCAAACTACATTTTTCCATTGTCTCTCTCTCTTTCTCCTTCTTTCTTCTTCTTCGAGAAGTTTATCTTCAACTCGTTCTTCTCTCTCTTTCCCTCGCTCTCTCTCGTTCCCTCCATCTCGCTCTCTCTCGTTCCCTCTCTCTGCAGTAGGGGACTTTGCTTCATATTAACTTCACACACTGTGTGATTAAACGTCTCTCGATCCAATTTCGTGTGGCTCAAGACAAAAATCCAGGGAAGAAGGAACAACATTAAATATGAAAACGTTTTTTGTGTGTGTGTGTGTGTTTGTGTGTGTGTGTGTGTGCATGCGTGCGCTATCAAGTGTTGGACGACCACCATTTGTTTTGTTCTTGCAAATGTGCCCTTGTTCCAGTTGCTGCTCGGTGGTACCCAGCAGCATGTACAGGTAGGTCTTTCACCCTTTACACTGGTGGGAATTGGCCTAGAAGGATAGAGCTACATTGAAATGCTTCCTACTGAAGTAATATGAAAAACATATGCTTAAGCGCTATAGCAATTGAAAGGGAACAGTGTGGAGGTTATGGGGGAATTGTTAGACCAAATGTGAGGACACAGCAGTTCACTTGACACAAGACTGAATCCAAACATGTCACTGTTGAGTTTATGTGCATTTTACATGTACAGTACTTTTAGACACATTTATTTAACGAAATATGAAAATTGTCTGGAACATTCAGTGACATAATAAGAATATTCCTGGAAAATGTGGGGTAGGTGCCACATAAGAAAGATACAATTACAGGGGCCTGAGTGAGAGGACTAACAAGTGTCTCCAAGTGGACACACCGCTCTCGAAAGTACGCAAGTAGTTTCATAGCATTTTTCTGACTTAAAAAAAGAGTCTTCAACTATAATCTTTGAGCTCTCCTGGCTGTGCCGTTGAGGAACTAGAGCGAGCACACTTGTAGTAGTTTTGTTTGGAACACGGCCCTGCACCTCCCTCCGTCACACAATTACTGTTGCTGTTAACGCAATGATCTTAGTGTTAGGCTTCACAGGGTAATTCAGAGAAACAGAGCATCATTTTGGTGCGCGTAGAACGGAGTCGTGAATGCATTCAGGAGCTTGTTCTGCTGCAATTTTCTTCACACTAGACCAACATCAACCTGTTCAGAACAAGCCAGGGTGTGACGCCATGTCATCATGTAACTGCATCAAATATAGTGAACATAAACGTTGACACTGTATATGACAGGAGTTTTATGATATGGACATTAGAAGTGCACATTTAGATCCACGGGTGCTGGGCTTGCTTGTATGACATCAAAGCGGTATTTATTATCATCCTCAACGGCTCATCTTCCAAAGTACTTAAGAGTCCAGCAATGTACAGCGTTTTCCTCACTCAGACAACAAAAGTAGCAGGAGGGATGCGGGCCACGTCTTGTTGTGTACGGGGCTCAAGTTCAGAACAGTTGTCTGTCAAAACCCATACGGAGCTGTGAAGTGCAGAGCTGGATCTCTACCATCATTACTTCAGAGCCACTGCGTCCCAATTTAGGCACTTATCGGTGCCCAAATCTGCCATTTCTAACCCGTGTACGAGTGTAAAAGGTTCATGGAAGTGACTGGCTTCCTCGGGGCACTGTACTATTTCAGGGCTGGTTCCACCAGGCAGTGAAGTGGAAGACTCCCTCATTATGGCTTTGTTTACGGACCCATTATTTTCCCTCATAATCACCGTTCTTTGCCTCGGCGAACGCCACTGTGACACATTGCGAGTCAGCCATCGTCAGGGACAGCCTTTTGTTTTCACCTCTGAGGCTGTGCTATTGTATAGCGTAGCCAGTAATTATTTTCCACTTTCTGTTGGTGAGTTTTCAATGTCTTGCCCTTTTTTAGTAGATACATTTTGAATGTAATGTGTGAACGGAGCACTTCGCAGCAGCTGTTACCCGCTAGCGCAATTAGCATTAGCCGTCACCGTGACTTTGCTCATCCGAAGGCGATTCGTGCCGACTCGCCATAATACACCTCAATGACAGACGGATTCAGTTCTGCTGCCTTCATCAGAACCCATACTCTTTCACTCCGTCACTCACTCGTTCCCTGCCACACTTTACATAATCGGTCGGCTTCATTGGGAAAACCTATAAATAGCACCGAGGCTCAGTTGGTGAGGGAGAAGACGCTACAGTAAATATGTCTTTAATAAGCATTTCTCCCACCCGCCATATGTTGCTGCGTCAAACAGTCCGTCTCCTGTGCCAGTAGAAGCGAGACCGTGGAAGGAGAAGAAGAGGGGCGGGAGGGGGGGGTGACCAAGGAGAGGAGTGGCAGGTCCAATGCAGTCTAATCGCCCGTTTTCTACACCCAGTCTGGCATAGTCCTAATATACAGACGTCAATTACACAGCTCCACTGGTACAACATCCTACAGGTGATAGCTATAAAGCTGTTCTACCACTCATCTCGGCTGTCCATGGCGGTCGTAGGCTGAATCCTTGCTTTACAATGAAAGGCTTGTTCAATAAGTAGCACGGCAACACATAGCTACCCTCTTGCTTTGTCTTTGATGGCATCCTGCTGTTAGTATGTTATTAGCAGGTTTAGTTGTCTGTTTTTGAGTCTGTCTCCTGTTATTTTTTATATAACCTTTGTGCGCTTAGTGACACACATGGCACAGTAGGCCTTCTTGTATGATACTACTTTGTCTTTCTGTGTGTGTGTGACCACTGTTACACATGTTTGTTTGAATGGAAAGTGTGTGTGTGTGTGTGTGTGTGTGTGTGTGTGTGTGTGTGTGTGTGTGTGTGTGTGTGTGTGTGTGTGTGTGTGTGTGTGTGTGTGTGTGTGTGTGTGTGTGTGTGTGTGTGTGTGTGTGTGTGTGTGGGACAAACATGGAGGTTTTCTCCATTAGCTGTATAGTATCGTCCCTGTGGACTTAGTTGCTGATACACTCTGTATAAACATCCTTTCTCGGTGGGTGACCATATCTCTTCCCCTCCAGGTAAAGGACCTGAAACGCTCTTCGCTGGCCAGAAGCTCAACGACAACGAGTGGCACATGGTGAAAGTGGTGCGCCGAGGAAAGAACTTCCAGCTATCTGTGGACAACGTCACGGTGGAAGGTCAGTGTCCACTCTCCACTGTTTGCCTCCACCTCTTCCACCCTTAAGTGATAGAAAGGAGGAAAAGAGGGATGGGGGCTGTTAGGTAGGTGAGAGGAGGGATTAAGAGAGGGGGCATGATGATTGTTTGAGCTAGGGATGGAGAGATGGAGGGATAGTTGGATGGCAGAAGGTCGGTGTCCACTCCCCACTGTCTACCACCACCCCACGGGGGTAGAATGGATGGATAGAGGGGTGTGGGGCGATAGGTGAGAGAAATGCAATAGATGATGAAGCCTGGGGCTATAAATGACCCTGTGTGACCTTGTTTCTGGTGGACACAAACCACAAAGAGAAGGCCTCTGGGCTGACCTTGTTTAGGACTACGGTGTTTTTAACAAACTGGCCAAGCTCATTCCTGCTCAATTCCAGGAAGCAACAACATAATCACCAAGGGGACAGATCGGGAAACTATAGGTGAAGTGAAAGCTGGGCTCATAAGTTTATGTAGCTAGAGATTTACAGTTAAAGTCGGAAGTTTACATACACCTTAGCCAAATACATTTAAACTCAGTTTTTCACAATTCCTGAAATGTAATCCTAGTCAAAATTCCCTGTCTTAGGTTAGTTAGGATCACCACTTTATTTTAAGAATGTTAAATGTCAGAATAATAGTAGAGAGAATGATTTACCTCAGCTTTTATTTCTATCATCACATTCCTAGTGTTTCAGAAGATTAAATACACTCAATTAGTATTTGGTAGCATTGCCTTTAAATTGCTTAACTTGGGTCAAAATTTCGGGTAGCCTTCCACAAGCTTCCCACAATGAGTTGGGTGAATGTTGGCCCATTCCTCCTGACAAAACTGGTGTAACTGAGTCAGGTTTGTCGGCCTCCTTGCTCGCATACACTTTTCAGTTCTGCCCACAAATTTTCTATAGGTTTGAGGTCAGGGCTTTATGATGGCCACTCCAATTCCTTGACTTTGTTGTCCTTAAGCCATTTTGCCACAACAAGACCCATTTGCGACCAAGCTTTAACTTCATGACTGATGTCGTGAGATGTTGTGTCAATATATCCACATAATTTTCCAACCTCATGACGCCAGCCATCTATTCTGTGAAGTGCAGCAGTTCCTCCTGCAGCAAAGCACCCCCCACAACATTATGCTGCCACCCCCATGCTTCACGGTTGGGGTGGTGTTTTTCGGCTTGCAAGCCTCCCTCTTTTTCCTCCAAACATAACGATGTTCATAATGGCCAAACAGTTCTATTTTTGTTTCATCAGACCAAAAAGTACAATCTTTGTCCCCATGTGCAGTTACAAACCGTAGTCTGGATTTTGTAATGGCGGTTTTGGAGCAGTGGCTTCTTCCTTGCCGAGCGGCCTATCAAGTTATGTCAATATAGGACTCGTTTTTTCAATTGACTGATTTCCTTATATGAACTGTAACTCCCAGTGAAATCTTTGAAATTGCTGGTTTATATCTTTCTTCAGTGTAGTAGGAATTTAGATTGCAGTTTAGTTAGAAGCTTTTAGCCTCTTTTTTAAAGTAATTGTATCATCACCATGTTTAAGATTTCTATATTTATTCCAACATATTCCATCCCATTGTACCATTATTTCATAACCAGGGTATAAAGCTTTTCCTGATCAGGCCACATGGTTAAGAAAGGTCAATGCCTTTAACATAACATATTCCCATGTCCTCCTTCACCCTCCAGGCCAGATGACGGGTGCCCACACACGGCTGGAGTTCCACAACATTGAGACTGGCATCATGACCGAGCGTCGCTTCATCTCCGTGGTGCCCTCCAACTTCATCGGTCACCTCCAGGGCCTGACAGTCAACGGCGTGCCCTACCTGGATCAGTGCAAGAACGGTGACATCTCCTACTGCGAACTCAACGCCCGCTTTGGCATGCGCCACATCATCGCCGATCCGGTGACGTTTCGAACGAAGGCAAGCTATCTAGCGTTGGCTACTTTGCAGGCCTACGCCTCCATGCACCTCTTCTTTCAGTTCAAGACCACCACGTCGGACGGCCTGCTGCTCTTCAACTCGGGGGATGGCAGCGACTTCATCGTTGTGGAGCTGGTCAAAGGGTGAGTCTGGACATTTGAATGGTGTTGACATAAATATAAGTGTTGACTTGTTAGCTTACCCTGAAAATTGTAATGTGGTTTTGCTTATTGTGCCCACAAGGCCTACACCACATGGGCCCATCTTCATCATATGATAATGGAAAACATAACAAATGATGTAGATGTATATGTTGTGAAACAAATAGATGCAGTGAAAATGAAAAAGTCCTGTATAAGTTCCACTAAGATATGTTTTTCTACAATTCTATGAATCTATGCTGGTTGGAGGCAGTTCACTCTATTTCTCAATGAGCAATACTATTCATTTTGGTTCATGGCTCTGTTGAATGCCCAGAACAGGCTATTATTATCGGGCAGAAACAGCAGTTGGAGAAAATATTTCACTTTCTCATTTGTAAATATCAGATGCCTTCCCAGCTGTACATACAATCCATATGCCCCCATAGACGTTAAGGTTGAACAAAATCTATTTATTTGGTCTGACAAAAATGAGTTTAGTTGTTAAAACTCTGAATGCAGACTTGAATAATAGGACACCTGAAATAGCTCCGGTCTGAACAGTGTGTTATATCACCTGTTGTCACCAGGCTATTCATCCATTGATATATGAAAAATGCTTGTTATGATACATGTAACGCCCTGCCCCACTTCCTCCCCAACTGATATTGTAATGACACAAGGACTCCAACCATATCTTTCAGCACACACAAAGACAAAGCAGAGCAGGAATAAACACATCCGATATACTGTACATTGCTCTGGCAAACTAGTCACCAACAGATGATACGAAAGGAAATCATTTTGTGCATGAACGAAACATGCCATCTTGTCCGCCTCTGGCAACTGGACAGGAAAAGTTCTATTCAATTTTTCTGAGGGGGACATATTTTTTTCTGTACATTTCAAAACTTAAAAATACACAAAGAATAGAACTTCTGAGCGGCTGTACATTGTGTGAGGTTGGGCAATTTTCTGCTCTGCAAGCTTGCCATTGCACAGCTGGAGGTTCGACGCACTCCAGCCCTATACCCCCCTCTCCTTCGACCAAAGAGAGAGAGCGAGAGAGAGCAGCCTTTTCTTTTTCTTCCCCCTTCGCCTTTATAAGAAGTCCAAGATAGGCACCAGGGGCTGAGTGAAAGACCTGCTGTTTAAATATAACAAAGGTGGGAGTGAGACCGACTCACCCTGCCGCCTTGGACTCTGGCTTCATCCATTGAACTGCCTTAACTATACTGAAAGTACTGTATCCTTATGGCGTCGTCTTTGACTGAAGAAACGGGTTATTTTTCAAAAGGGCCAAACACCCAAATATTCAACTTGCTAGGCTAGACCTGTCTTTGTCTGGTTTATACCTCTTTCAAAGAACTATGCTCTGTGAGTGACATTCTGATGTTGGTTTGGTCAAACTGACTGTGACCGATGAGGTGATATTGATATAATTTGAAGCATCTTTACCCTTTGTCCCTTTCATTCACTCTCTGTCTCATATTTAAACACGCGCACATCTACAGTTATTTCCTAAAAGTCTCTTACAATCTGTGCTTCCAGCTACGTCCATTATGTCTTTGACCTCGGCAACGGCCCGTCGCTGATGAAGGGTAACTCGGACAAGCCGCTCAACGACAACCAGTGGCACAACGTGGTGGTCTCCCGGGACGCCAACAACGTGCACACGCTCAAGATCGACTCCCGCACCGTCACCCAGCACTCCAATGGAGCCCGCAACCTGGACCTCAAAGGTAGGGGACACTATTCAGTATCCCCTTTTCTGTAGGCTACTACTGTAGCTGATGGGTCCTCCGTGGCTCATTGACCTTTCCACTACTATGGTCATTGGAGTCACTATTTGTACTACAACAACACCTACATAAAATATATAATACTATATTTAAATACTAATAGCAGCAATATGTGATTGCTACACACAATTTTTTACTTTGGAGTTAATGCTATATATCTATTGAATATTGGAGAATACAACTGTTGTTCCCCCTTCAGAACTCAACATATAAGCTTGTTTTAGCTCCACTGTTTGAAAACATTCTAATTGTAAACAAACACTGTGACGCCTCAAAACATGGTTAAAACTAAAATGTTGATATCATGGCTTGATATGAATTTGAGAGTGGTTCCATTTCTCCTGCCCCATTCTTCAGCTGTTTACCAAAACTGAGGCGGGTCGACAACTTTATCCTTTTAACTGCAGATTTCCCCTTTATGTAGCTGAACAAAGCAAATTTGTGTGCGAGTGCATTTTGAGTTGAACAATGTGGATCAATCGCTGTAGACTTTTTGGGAAGGTTTTAGAGGCCATATAGGGATGGCTCTGAAAAACATGTTTCAGAAACGTTCATGACTGATAAGTATTTTTTAAACCTCCTGCTTTGGGCTGGATGTTTCAATCTGTACTTCATACATTAATAATGTATGACCAGAATTACTGTCAATTAGCCACGAAATCCCTAGATTGAAAGCGACTTGTTTTCTGGAAGCTTTGCAGTGCCATTTTCCCAAAATGTTCAGCCTCCTAGCAATTAGAGTTCATGCAAATGAGCTTCAGCCCCTTGCCATTTGAGTGAAAGCTGGCAAGATGCACACAGAGCAGAGTGAGAGCAATGACCTGGTGACCCGATACTGTATCTACAGCTATACAGGTAGCCTGCTGGTTAAGAGCGGTGGGCCAGTAACTGAAACGTTGCTGGTTCGAATTCCAGAGATGACTAGGTGAAAAATATCTGTACCCTTGAGCAAGGCACTTAACCCCAATTCCTCCTTGTTGGGATGATACTTTCTGGACTCTATTTTGAATCATGTTCCTCTTAATAGAACTTGAGACCAAACTGCTCTCTGTGACTTTCAAACGTTTATTCACCAAGGGTATCATAAGCAAATGCACCAACTCTGAACATTACAGAAAGCTCTAATCTATTTTGACCACCCTGCACGACTCCCGCACATCCACTGGCAATTGTCCATAGCTGTCCAGTACCCGAAACACACCTCACAAAGGAGTGATTTGCTTCTGGCTCCTTGTCGCTTCGGGCGCTAGAGCCCAGCTTAAAGCCACATTTTTTCTTTCTTTTATCCACTCAAAAGTATATTAAATTAACATGCCTATACACATGACGTTTCCCATTACATCTAAGTTACGTTTCTAAATACTAATGAACACAATATGATCAACTAGACAAATTACACAACATGGACACATCAATGGATACATGCTTACAATTATGCTTGATTAACTGAATAGGCTTTACAAAGCAGAACGGTTGCTGGATCAAATCCCCAACTGACAAGGTACAAATGTGTCTTTCTGCCCCTGAACAAGGCACTGTTCCCCGGTAGGCCGTAATTTTAAATAAGAATTTGTTCTTAATAACTGACTTGCCTAGTTAAATAAAGGTTACATTTAAAAAATACAAATAAAGTATATATATATTTTTTTTTTTTTTTGAAGCCTAACATGGAATCAAAATTAAATCAAATGTTATTTGTCACATGGTTCATAAACAGCAGGTGTAGACTAACAGTGAGCTGCTTACTTACGGGCCGTTCCCAACCATGCAGAGAAAAAAGAGAACTCATATAAAAAGCATAAGACTAGGAATAAATACACAATGAGTAATGATAATTTGGCTATATACACAAGGTACCAGTACCGAGTCGATGTGCAGGGGTACAAGGTAATTGAGGGAGATAAAGTGACTATGCAACAGGATAGATAATAAACACCAGCAGCAGCGTATGTGATGAGTCAAAAAGGGTCAATGCAGATAGTTAAATAGTTAACCAATAGCTACCTAGACTAACTATTTAGCAGTCTTCTAGCTTGAGGGTAGAATCTGTTCAGGGTCTTGTTGGTTCCGGACTTGGTGCATCGGTACCGCTTGCCGTGCGGTAGCAGAGGGAACAGTCTATGACTTGAGTGGCTGGAGCCTTTGACAATTTTTAGGGCCTTCCTCTGACACCGCCTGGTACAGAAGTCCTGGAAGGGAGCATGACCCCATGACCCCTGACATACTGGGACGTACGCATTACCCTCTTTAGCACCTTGCAGTTGGATGCCAAGCAGTTGCCAATATACTCTCAATGGTGCAGCTGTAGAAATCCTTTATGACTGTGTTGACGTGTGTGGACCATGATAATTCCTTCGTGATGTGAACACAGAGGAACTTGAAGCTCTCGACCCGCTCCACTACAAACCCATCAATGTGGATGGGGACGTGCTCAGCCCAAGATCAGCTCCTTTGTCTTGCTGTAGTTGAGGGAGAGGATGTTGTCCTGGCACCACACTGCCAGGTCACTGACCTCCTCTCTATAAGCTGTCTCATCGTCGTCAGTGATAAGGCCAACCCCCGTCGTGTCGTCAGCAAACTTAATGATGGTGTTGGAGTCATACACAGCCACGTACTCAATGGTGAACCGGGAGTACAGGAGGAGACTAAGCACACACCTGAGGGGATCCCTTGTTGAGGGTCAGCATGGCAGATGTGTTGTTGCTTACCCTAAGCACCTGGGGGCAGATCCAGTTACAGAGGGAGGTGTTCAGTCCCAGGGTCCTGAGCTTAATGATGAGCTTGGAGGGCACTATGGTGTTGAACGCTGAGATATAGCCCTGGAGCTATAGTCAATGAACAGCATTCTCATGTATGTGTTCCTCTTGTCCAGGTGTGAGAGGGCAGCGTGGAGTGCAATAGAGATTGCGTCATCTGTGGATCTCTTGGGGCGGTATGTGAATTGGAGTGAGTCCAGGGTGTCTAGTATGATGGTGTTAATGTGAGTCAAGACCAGCCTTTCAAAGCATTTCATGGCTACGGGGAGATAGTCATTTAGACTGATTACCTGGTCAGCGCCTGATCTGAGTACGCATCCTGGTAATCCACCTGGCCCCGTGACCTTGTGAATATCAAAATGTTTAAAGGTGTAACTCACATCGGCCACAGAGAGCGATATCACACATTCAGCTGGTGCTCTCATGCATGGTCTAGTGTTGCTTGCCCTGAAGCAATTATAGAAGGAATGTAGCTCGTCTGGTAGGCTCTCGTCTCTGGGCAGCTCGCGGCAGGGTTTCCCTTTGTAATCTGTGATAGTTTGCCAACCCTGTAGTGGGATTCGATCTTAGTCCTGTATTGATGTTTTGACTTTTTGATGGCTCGTCGGTGGTCGTAGCAGGATTTCTTATAAGCTTCTGGAGTGATGTCCGTAGCTCTAGCTTTTAGCTCTGTGCGGTTGTTACCTATAATCCATGGCTTCTGGTTGGGATATGTACGAACGGTCACTGTGGGGAATACGTTGTCGATGCACTTATTAAGTCGCTCTGGCTAAGAGCATCTGCTAAATGACTAAAATCAAATATGTAAAAATGTATATGTGACACAGTATGCAATTTCTGGGAACCAGAACTACAGAACTAACTTTCAGAACTAGAACTAACTTTCAGAACTACTGTACTGGCTATAAAGTATACAAAAGTACCAGACAATCTCTTTAATCAAGTCACTATTGTCAATATTGTGCACATACATAGCCTCAATATCCCCTCATTTGGGCCTTCTGTCTTTAGTTCTCTCTAGCTTTCAGTGGGTTACTCTTTGTTTAAAGTGGTGTTCCATTGGCATACACAGTCTGAAATATTCAACCATGTCAGCAGAGAATGCTCACAGAAACAACCATCTGTGTCTTATGAAAGATAGATCCCAATAGAGTAATGTCAAGACTGAGCTGTCTTCACACTCACTCATCCGAAACTTTAACATGGATATGACTCGTGGATGTCACTCAGTGACATGTCTTTCATGTACTGTCATGCAGCGATGAGAAGAAAAGTCTCAGAAGGTGCTGAAAAGCTGTGGACTATCTCATGGTTTCCAGTAAAATCCTGGTGTGTGTGTACCCGTATGATCCCTTCGTTTATGCGTAAGAGTGTACACACGTCCACACGTGTGCACTGTTAGTTATTCATTCTTATTCTATTTGTTCAGCTTTCAAAAGATTGCCAGCTCAGGAGGCTTGGGGGCTGCGTTCAGGTTAGGCAGAGTAGCGAAACCTGCTCCCAGTGCCAAGAGCAAATCTGCCTGCCAAACATGTGGACAGGAAGCAAAAGTCTGGCAGCGGTAGCCAGCCCTTGCCAGCCCACCGTGCCAACCCACCGAGCCAACCCATCCTCTTCACCTTGATATTTGATCCTTTCCCCAGCCAATCTGCCCGTCCGAAGATGATCTGAAAGTCCTGCGTCTCCAAAGAGATTGAAGAGGGAAAACGACGACAGTATTGACACAAAACAAACCCCACACATTCCTCCTCCTCCCTCTAGATATGTCTCTCTTTTTTTGTTGTTTTTAAATTCTGTTTTTATTTGAAAAACAAGGTTCAGACACACATGACATTTTCACATTGTGTATAAAGAAAAAGAGCACAATAGAAGTTGAAATGCATAAAACAAAAATGCAGGAGTTGAGTGTGTCATAAATATTAAAGGTCTCAATAATTCTGCATTTCCCAATGCATTTTCTACTCTAATTATTAATGGTTGTACATGGGGATGTTATTACAGTACATTATTTTTCCACTTTGACCATTAAACAAAATCAGATCTTAATGGTGTTATATAGTCAAACTATTTTGACCAAATCTGCAGTCTCAGAGAAGAGGTCAGGCTCTCCATCACATAGATCTCAAGTATTACATCTATCCACTCATCTGCCTCCGGGCACCTCCAATTGTAGAAATTTTGATTGGGAGTAACCCAATCAAATGTTTGTCTAAAGCATCCCTTAGATCAAATGTAGTGACCTCACATCTGCATGGGCCATCAACCTTAAATATGGCTTCCATGTATTTATGCACATCCTGCCTACAAGCTTAGGGCATTTTCAAAATATGTGGTAATGGTTTGCCTCATTAGATCCACATAATCTCCAACATCCCGTTCGATTACCCTGATGTCTTTTCTGCAGATGTGTGGTTAAGAATCACATAATATTTCCCATCCAAATTTCCTCCAAGTCAATGAGCTTTTTAATTTCCATTGTGATTGGCATAAGGTTTCCCACTCCTCCACAGAAATGACCATGTTCCCCCACCCTTTCCCATTTCTTCTTTATGTATAGTGTATTATGAGATTTGGTCATTATGAAGCCATTGAATAGTCTAGAGATAATTTTGCTGCGTGCCCTGTTCTATAGTCCGATGGCGAATTTGGAGATATCTATAGAAATATTGACCTTTTAATCATTGGCCCCCTCTTAGCACTTGGAAGCATTGGAACACCCCCTTGTGTACAAAAGTACAGTAGGCTGAGAGGTCTCTTGTTGCCCATCCTTCAAACCGATTATCTATTTTATTGGGAGAAAAATAGGTATCATAGCTCACCATCTTAGTATTTTATCTGAATCTTTCAAATTATACTTCATACCAAATCTTCAAATGTAAATTCATCCAAGGATTATCTTTATCTATGAGGTTATCTACCAACTTCCAGCTATCATAGCCTGTATTGGGACTCCCCTCGTAGTTTCACATTCCTTCCATCTTGCTGTAGACTGAGTTGCACCAGAACACCAGTAGCCTTATCTGTGCTGCATAGTAGTATTCTCTCAGACACGGGATAACCATTCCTCAATTCCCTGTATATAGCTGCAAGGTTTTATATCTGATTCTAGGCTTTTTCCCTTACCATATGTATCTAGAGATGAACTTGTCCCATTTCAATCAGTTCTGGGAATGATTGTTAGGTTGTCCCAGAAAAATCAACACATCTTCAGCAAATAATACCAATTTCTACTCTCCTCCCATCATATCAATCCCTTTGTGTCACGTCCTGGCCTGAGTTATCTTTGTTTTCTTTATTATTTTGGTTAGGCCAGGGTGTGACATGGGTGATTTATTGTGTGTAAAAAAAGTGGTGCGAAAAGTGCAAATCAATCCCAGAACAACAGCAAAGGACCTTGCGAAGATGCTGTAGGAAACAGGTACAAAAGTATTTATATCCACAGTAAAATTAGTTTTGTATTGACATAACCTGAAAGGCCGCTCAGCAAGGAAAAAGCCACTGCTCTAAAACCTCCATAAAAAAAAGCCAGACTACGGTTTGCAACTGCATATGGGGACAAAGATCGTACTTTATGGAGAAATGTCCTCTGGTCTGATGAAACAAAAATATAACTTTTTGCTCATATTGACCATCTTGATGTTTGGAGATAAAAGGGGGAGCCGAAGAACAGCACCCCAACCATGAATCACAGGGGTGGCAGCATTATTTTGTGGGGGTGCTTTGCTGCAGGAGGGACTGGTGCACTTCACAAATAGATAGCATCATGAGGTAGGAAAATTGAAGCAACATCTCAAGACATCCGTCAGGAAGTTGGTCGCAAATGGGTCTTCCAAATGGATATGATTCCAAGCATACTTCCAAAGTTGTGCCAAAATGGCTTAAGGACAACAAAGTCAAGGTATTGGAGTGGCCATCACAAAGCCCTGACCTCAAACCTATAGAAAATTTGTGGGCAGAACTGAAAATGATATGCGAGCAAGGACGCCGACAAACCTGACTCAGTTACACCAGTTTTGTCAGGAGGAATGGGCCAACATTCACCCAACTTATTGTGGGATCTTGTGGAAAGCTAGCCGAAATGTTTGACCCAAGTTAAGAAGTTAAAAGGCAATGTTACCAAATACTAATTGAGTGTATGTAAACTTCTGACCCACTGGGAATGTGATGATAGAAATAAAAGCTGAAATAAATCATTCTTTCTACTATTATTCTGACAATTCACATTCTTCAAAACAAAGTGGTGATCCTAACTAAGAAAGGGAATATTTACCAGGATTAAATGTCAGACATTTTGAAAAATTGAATTTCAATGTACTGTATTTGGCTAAGGTGTATGTAATCTTTCGACTTCAACTGTATGAATATAATGTTTTTCAGTTTTTTTATTTTTAATACATTTGCTTTGTCATTACGAGGTAATGTGTGTAGATTGCTGAGAATAAGGCAGTAATGTAACAAAATGTGGGAAAAGTCAAGGAGTCAGTATACTTTCCAAAGACACTGTATTTATATGTTGGTCACAGATACCTTAGAAAAAGGTAGGGGCGTGGATCAGAAAACCAGTCAGTATCTGGTGTGACCATTTGCCTCATGCAGCGCAACACATCTCCTTCGATTAGAGTTGATCCGGCTGTTGATTATGGCCTGTGGAATGTTGTCTTACTCCTTGCCAGTTGCTGGATATTGGCTGAAACATAATGTGATGGCGGCGGATGAATGGCACGCCAATGGGCCTCGGGATCTCGTCAAAATATCACTCTTGCATTCAAATTCCCATCAATAAAATGCAATTGTGTTTGTTGTCGGTAGCTCGTGAATGCCCATACCATAACCCCACCACCACCATGGAACACTTGTTCACAATGTTGACATCAACAAACCGCTCGCCCACATCACGCCATACACGTGGTCTGCGGTTGTGAGGCTGGTTGGACTTACTGCCAATTCTCTATAACGACATTGGAAGCGGCTGATGGTAGAGAAATTAGCATTCAATTCTCTGGCAACAGCTCTGGCAGACATTCCTGCAGTCAGCATGCCAATTGCGCACTCCTTGACATCAGTGGCATTCTGTTGTGTGATAAAACTGCACATTTTAGAGTGGCTTTTATTGTCCCCAGCACAGGGTGCACCTGTGTAATGATCATGCTGTTTAATCAGCTTCTTGATATGCCACAACTGTCAAGTGGATGGATTATCTTGTCAAAGTAGAAATATACAACAGGGATGTAAACACATTTCTGCATAAAATGTGAGAGAAATAAGCTTCTTTTGCATATGGAACATTTCTGAAATATTTTATTTCAGGTCATGAATCATGGGACCAACTTGTTGCGTTTATATTTTTGTTCAGTGTCGTTTGTAATCCAAATGTAGGACCGAGATTGGCCTGTGTTTTCCATAATGTGGTCTATGTTTCCCTTCCTTCAGTGTAACTGAAATTAGGGCCTCTATCCATGAGGAGGGGATGTCACCCTTCTGAAATTCCCAGTTACAGGCTGCAAGTAAACTTGAGATAATCTGCTCTCTAAATAATGTATACCATTCAGAGATGAAACTGTCTGTACCCAGGGATTTGGTTGCTTTTAGTCTAGTAGTAGCTGTATTTTATTCCTCTGTGGTAAATTCAGAGACTACCATCCCGTTCTGTAAGTAATTGTCAAAGCTCTGTTGTATCTCTTCCATTATATGTTGAATTGTTTTGGTTTGGGGGTTGCTTATCTTATAGATAGTATTATCTGCTTGTTGTTTTCGCAATCTATAGGCTAGTTGTTTCATAGGCTTCCCGCCTACTGCTTCTGCTGTACTTCTTGTGAATACATTTAATACATTTCATTCTTGATCTTTTGAATTTCTTGTTTCACATTGGGATATTAAGTGTTCGAGTGATACCTTTTAGACGTGTCTCTATTTGTAATTCTTCTGGTGGTCCGACGGTGAAAAGCAAAATATCATTTACATTACATTTAAGTCATTTAGCAGACGCTCTTATCCAGAGCGACTTACAAATTGGTGAATTCACCTTCTGACATCCAGTGGAACAGCCACTTTACAATAGTGCATCTAAATCATTAAATATCTCCGGTACACTTGACTTTCATTAGAGATATGTTGACGATTATCACAGTCACTTTTCGGGGTGGAGAAGCCTCTTTTTCTTGTCTCTGTGATAACCTTGAGTTTGGGATAGGAGGGGGGCTTATGAAGCAGAGGGGCCCACCCAGGGGTACCGGCGGATATGAGAAGTCAGAAGATCAAAAAGCCAACCCAGGGCTTTTTCAAGGCATGGTTTATTGATGGGGTACTTCCTTCTCTCTCTGCCAGTACCTTCGTCTACATGGGTTACTGGTGCAATAGGCTGTGTTAATCATGGAGTGGGGTGGTTTTAGAGGATTGGTGCAGTGCTAAGTAGATTGGGGAGGGTAGTGAGCACACATATCACTGGATGTAGTTGATAAGAGGGAAGAATCAGGAGGCACATGGATGGAGAACAGGTATAAGTAGGGAGCATGTATACTTTCTGTAGCAAGCAGCCTGATTTGCATGCATATGAATCTCAAAGAATGTGATCAGACATGTGGATGAAATACTCTCATCCCCATTGTTATATACATAGTCCTTTTGCTGCATATCTGTCCCAATGATCTACTAATGTGACAAAATGATATACTGTATCTCTGTCATTTGGATGGAGTTTGTCAAAAAGACTATGCATGATTGGTGACTATCTATGACAGATTGACAGCTGTCAGTCAAGAGGCAGACTTGAGACAGAAGACAACCGGGGAGGAAAAAGAAGATGAGGGTCAGAAGACAAGAGATTAGTCACAGCCTCAAACTGGGGACAGTATCTCGATAGTCTAAAATAGATGACTCTGTCTCGTCGCCGTCAGCTGCACTGACCTGAAAACACAGGAAGGCTGTAAGCAACATGTTTTTCACCTCTCCGGTCCTTTCAGATCAGTGCACATGAAGTCGAGGAGGAGAGGAAGACTATTGAGATTCAGTGTGGGCATATAAATGGCCGTCACAAACAAAGCAGGTGTCAACAAGCCTCTCTGCCTCCCGCTAAAGACCCTACATTGCTAACAGTCTTATTTGCATATTCTAAAATGTGTGAAATTATCTACTATTACCAAGATGACGCCGACAGAGATGGTCGCCTCGCTTCGAGTCCTTAGGAAACTATGCAGTATTTTGTTTTTTTATGTAGTATTTCTTACATTGTTAGCCCAGAAGATCTTACATGTTATTACATACAGCCGGGAAGAACTATTAGATATAAGAGTGACGTCAATTTACCAACATTACGACCAGAAATACAACTTTCCCGAAGCAGATTCTTTGTTCGGACCACCACCCAGGACATTGGATCTAATCCCAGAGGCCAACCCAAAACAACGTCGCCGCAGTAGAGGTAGACGAAGCGGCCTCCTGGTCAGACTTCGAAGGCGTGCACACCACCCACCGCTTCTGAGTATAATACTCGCCAATGTCCAGTCTCTAGACAACAAGATAGACGGAAATAGGGCAAGGTTTGCCTTCCAGAGAGACGTCGGAGACTGTAACATTCTCTGTTTCACAGAAACATGACTCTCTTGGGATATGTTGTCGGAGTCGGTACAGCCACCGGGTTTCTTCATGCATCACGCCGACAGAAATATACATTTCTCTGGGAATGAAGAAGGGCGGGGGTGTACGCTTCATGATTAACGACTCATAGACTAATCATAACAACATACAGGAACTCAAGTCCTTTCTGTTCACCTGACCAAGAATTCCCTACAATCAAATGCCGACCATATTATCTCCCAAGAGTATTTTCATCGGGTATCGTCACAGCCGTATCAAGCAGATACCATGACGCCCCTCAAGGAGCACTGGTCTATATAAACTGGAAACCCTATATCCTGAGACTGCATTTATTAGAGCTGGGGATTTTAACAAAGCAAATTTGAGAACAAGGCTACCTAAATTCTATCAGCACATTGATTGTAGCACGCATGTGGGCAATACACTGGACCACTGCTACTCTGACTTCTGCAATGCATACTAGGCCTCCCCTGCCCTCCCTTTGGCAAATCCGACCATGACTCCATTTTGTTCCTACTGTCCTATAGGCAAGACAATCAAACAGGATGTACCCATGACAAGAACCATTCAACGCTGGTTAATGTTTTAATCATGAGGACTGGGAAATGTTCCAGGCAGCCTCAGAGAATAAGATTGATTTATACGCTGATTCGGCGAGTGAGATTATAAGGAAGTACATTGGAGATGTGGTACCCACTGTGACTATTAAAACCTACCCTAATCAGAAATCGTGGATAGATGGCGCCATTCGCACAACTGAAAGCGTGAACCACCACATTTAACAATGAAAGATGACTGGGAATATGGCCGAATATAAACTGTTTAGTTATTCCCTCTGCAAGGCAATCAAACAACCGAAATGTAAGTATAGGGACAAAGTGGAGTCACAATTCAACAGCTCAGACATGAGACATATGTGGCAGGGTCCACAAGCAATTACGGACTACAAAAAAAACAGCCACGTCACAGACATCAATGTCTTGCTTCCAGACAAACGAAAGACCTTCTTTTCTTGCTTTGAGGATAATACAGTGACACCGAAGTGGCCTGCTACCAAGGACTGCTCCCCCCCTCTCTTACTCCGTGGCCGACGTGAGAAAGACATTTAAACATGTTAACCCTCGCAAGGCTGCTGGCAAAGACTGTATCCCTAGCCTCATCCTCAGAGCATGCTTTGACCAGCTTTCTGGGTTGTTTACGAACATATTCAATCGCTCCCTATCCCAGTCTGCTGTCCCCACATGCTTCAAGATGGACACCATTGTTCCTGTACCCAAGGAGGCAAAGATAAATGAACTAAATGACTATCGCCCCGTTGCACTCACTTCTGTCATCATGAAGTGCTTTGAGAGACTAGTCAAGGATCATATCACCTCGACCTTACCTAGACCCACTTCAGTTTGCATACCGCCCCAACAGGTCCACAGACGATGCAATCGCCATCACACTGTACACTGCCCTATCCCTTCTGTTCTTTGACTACAGCTCAGCATTCAACACCACAGTAGCATCCAAGCTCATCATTAAGCTTGAGGCCCTGGGTCTCAACCCCGCCCTGTGCAATTGGGTCCTGGACTTTCTGACAGGCCACCTCCAGGTGGTGAAGGTAGGAAACAACATCTCCACTTTGCTGATCCTCAACACTGGGGCCCCACAGTGGTGCGTGCTCAGCCCCCTCCTGTACTCCCTGTTCACCAATGACTGCGTGGCCATTCACTCCTTCAACTCAATCATCAAGTTTGCAGACGATACAACAGCAGTGGGCTTGATTACCAACAACAACGAGACAGCCTTCAGGGAGGAAGTGAAGGCACTAGGAGTGTGGTGTCAGGAAAACAACCTGTCACTCAATGTCAACCAAACAAAGGAGATGATCGTGGACTTCAGGAAACAGCCGACGGGACAACAGTGGAGAAGTGGAAAGTTTTATGTCCCTTGGCGTACACATCACCGACAAACTGAAATGGTCCACCCACATACACAGTGTGGTGAAGAAGGCGCAACAACACCTCTTCAACCTCAGGAGGCTGAAGAAATTTGACTTGACACCTAAAACTTTCACAAATGTTTACAGATGCACAATTGAGAGCATCCTGTTGGGCTGTATCAGCGCCTGGTACGGCAACTGCACCGCCCTCAACAGCAAGGCTCTCCAGAGGGTGGCGCATCACCGGGGTCAAACTACTTGCCCTCCAGGACACCTACAGCACCCGATGTCACAGGAAGGATAAAAAGATCATCAAGGACAACAACCACCCGAGCCACTGCCTGTTCACCCCGTTACCATCCAGAAGGCAACGTCAGTACAGGTGCATGAAAGATTTGACCGAGAGACTGAATAACAGCTTCTATCTTAAGGCCATCAGACTTAAACAGCCATTACTAACACAGAGAGGCTGCTGCCTACATACAGACTCGATTCACTAGCCACATTAACACATGGATGTAAGTTTTAGACAGATCCAATGAACCATTGCATTTCTGCTCAAAATGTAGTATCAAGACTGCCCTAATGTGCCTAAATGGTTTATTAATGCATTTTAAAGTTCATAACTGTGCACTCTTCTCAATCAATAGCATGGTATTATTTCACTAATAGCTACTGTAAATTGGACAGTGCGGTTAGATTTAAGAATTTAAGCTTTCTGAAAATATCAGATGTGTCTCATGTCCTGGGAAATGTACTTGTTACTTCCAACATCATGATAATCACATTAGCCTACGTTAGCTCACGTTACCCACTGATCCTGTAGAGGTTTTAACCTTTAGCATTATGCTTTGTGTGTTGTTTTATTCTTATATTCTTATTTTTCTTCCGGGCCTTTATATTTGTCTGCTGTGCTCCAGACTGTAGGGGATAGAGGCTGTGGAGCCGTAGCGCTGGCGGGAAGAGTAATCGGTGTAAATCTTGTTTCCTAGGACCTTTACTAGGGAGTGATGTCTCTATCCACAATCCCCTAGTCTAATTGTACATTCAGACGTTGTTCCGAAGTCCTCGCCCAATTCCCAGATGGAGACGTCTGCAACTCCCATCTCTACTATCACATCTCTTTCCATTACACATAGACACGGAAACATGGAGAGCAGAAAATTACAGACACACACACGCATGTCCCACACATGCACGACACACACAATCTATCCCTAATCACAAACATACCTATCACCCTGTAGTCGGCAGCAGTCACACCTACATAGCTGTTTGTATCAAGCATTGGAGCGTTATCTACATATGGCATTTCCCTGTGTGTGTGTGCGTGTGCGTGTGTGTGTGCATGTGTGTGTGTGTGTGTGTGTGTGTGTGTGTGTGTGTGTGTGTGTGCGTGTGTGTGTGTGTGTGCACAGCACTTCAAACAGAACAGTCTAAAAGCATCGCAACTGTGTATAATTGTACTGAGAAAATAGGTTGTCTCTTTTCTTTTCAAATTTCTTTGGGGGTTCTAAAGTGATTGTTTGAGGGATGGAATCCTCAAGCATCCAGATTGTCAGTTTAAGAGCGATGGGGAACCAATATGGAGTCCCACAGGAGAGGGGAAGTGTTTTTTTCTTCTTTATTTATTTTGTTTCTTATTTGCGGCAGCAGTGGTGATTGTACAGTCACCAAGGAACAGATGTTGAAAAAGCACAGATGTAGGATGAAGCGAGTACTGTCTTTGTTTATGAAATCCTGAAGAGTACAAAGTAAAATGGATTCCTTGCTCCCATCTATAGCGGTAGCCTTCAAAGCCATAGAATCAGTGGGTTATCACTACTACCATTGCTAGCTTGAGGTTAGTGCCAATAACCAGCATTTTAGCTACTTCTATCCACAATATTCTTATATTTCTAAATCCCATGTGTTTTTTTTCTCATGACATATTTTATTAGCTCCTGCACATACCAGGTTTTTGCTTAAATCCCAACCCCAGTTTCGTTTTTAACTAAACTGTTTCAGCTTATCAATCAGCTAATTAATAGAATCAGTTAGATTTTAGTGTGCTAGAATAGGGTTGGAGCGAAAACCTACTGGACGGTAAAACTCTCCAGGACCAGGGTTGGGCAGCCCTGGCTTATATATGGTATCAGAAACATACTGAATCATTAGACAGATTGTCATGTTATTACACCATTAGTATAGTGACCGGCTACAAGTAGCTTTGTTGTGGTCCGATTGGCTTTTCAGACCCGCCAACCCTTTACTGTGCTCCAGTATGATCCCTCTCCCTAATCCCTGCTCCTCTGTGATTACCATGGGCTAATTAGCCCTGAATGGAAATCAAAAGGCAGGAAATGTTTTCCGCTAGTAAACACATCTCTGGTTGCCAGATATGAAAACGCGTCAGACTTTGCGGCCTCAGCTTTATTGCCTTCCATTTCTTTTTTGATTCTCCGTTCATTTTCCACGAGCTACTCTCGCAAATATTGTTCAAGGCTATTAAACTGTGTCCCCACTTGTATTCTTACCAGAGTGCATTAGCCTCGAATCAGGCGTGCAAACAAATTGGCATTTGTCTTTCAGTCTAGTACTTCGAGAGAGAGAGAGGAGCAGGAGAGTGCATTCTCTAATCCTCTTCTCTAGAGATTTGTCTGTCCCTCGTTGTATCAGTCCCCGCTCAAGCATTGCACTCCAAGAAGGGCTCTAAATCAGGAGCTAGAAAGTACTGCAGCTCAGCAGAGGAAGAAGGAAAGGAACAGACATTAACACCCATTACTAACACCCCTGTGGTTAAGCATACATATTTTAGAGAAGTAACTAACGGAAACAAAACAGACACACAAAAAAAAACATGTTTTCTCTGTGGGTTGTGGATGCTATCTTATTTAATGTAATGCGAGGTCTGTTTTCTTCCCCTTGAGATGAAGATGAAGTATATGACGCCGGTCATGTTCATTGAGAAGTGCTTCCCGGTAAACACAAACAAAAATACACATGGCCCTTAGGGGATAGCCTAGCCTCATTATGCTAATAGAAAGACCACGACAAAGATAATTCTGTCTATATTTAATACAGGGATGGGGGAGATGAATAAAAACAACCAGGGATCTTGTAAGTTATTCAGAAAAACAATGTTACAACCCAGAACAAGAGAGAAACAAGAAAAGAAAAACAGGTTAAATAAGTTTAAAAAACCCTTCTGTAGTGCTACCTGCCCCTTTTCTCCAAAGGTTCCTCGTTGCGAAGGATATCCTTGTCGAAACACCATAGCAGCAGCAGACTAATTCATGTGTTGTGTTTTTGCCCAATGCAGGACTAAAATAAATGTGAAGGGAGGGGTGGGAAGGAAGGGAGTGAGGGACGGAGGGGAAGAAGTAGGTACGCACATTTTAATGAGTCGTGATTTCCTGTGGTAAAATTGAGATGACCCGTTTCATCACACCTTACTTAGCTGGGTTTTTGCCCTGAAACTTGGCCGCTAATCCGTCACTAGCTGCTAATCCTGCCATACAATACAGAAACCTCTGCATACCTTAGCAGGCACACCGTGGTGCTAACCGCTAGCCATTGTTTCCCAGGTCCACATCAAGGCCATGTGTTCTCTGCAGGGATGCAGGGATAAAGCGCTGGCCCTCACGTAGCAGAAATTAACCTCCCCATCCCAGCCCCAGTGAATGGCTCATAGAGAAATGTGTTGTTTCCCTCAATTACCCCAAACCTGACCGACTGGCATGCTAGAATGACTTGGGATGTGGAGGTATTGTTGTTGTTGGACAGCAGAAGGAAGTGTTAGCTTGCTACTATAATTAATTAATCTCCGCAAGAGAGAGAAATCTAATATTTGGACCGAAAACAGTGAGGGTATTATGTGGAATTTGGCTCCTAATTCACTTTGACCTACTGAGTAGGAAGAAATTACGGCTTTAATACATCCAATTGGATTTGAAAAACAAGGTGTTTAAAATGATCTCAGGGTAACACTTGACCTCCAGTGTCCTAACATGTTATGACAAGGTCATAAATATGTCATAATATGTCATAACAGCGACATAACTTGTCATAATATGGTCAAAACACGGTCTATAACCCATATATTTACACCTGTTATGACATATATTGTGTTATTTTATGGCTGGTTATGACAACTACATAAGAGTGTCAAAACCCACATTTATTTTTTTTTAAATGTTGTCCTGTCAATAACGTTTCCCTTCATTGAATGTTTGTTTCTTACATCCTTTGTTGTTGTCGTAATGGATTCATCATAGTCATGTTTTTCTTTTCATCATATTTTAAATCACTTGTGGAAAATACACTTCATGGACACTGTCAAGAAGCATTATGACCATCATAATCACATAAGCCAGATAGACCAATCACGTACATGCCCTTATATCAGTCATCAGTCAAAAAAAGTGTCTTGTCCTGCTCCTTAAATCTGCACTTGCTTGCATCCCAGTCATCAGCAACAGAACATTGGGGAATTTTAAATGTGCCTTTAAACAGCTTGGAAAATTGCAGAAAATTATGTAATGGCTTTAGAATCTTCTGATAGGCTAATTGACATAATTTGAGTCAGTTGGAGGTGTACCTGTGGATGTATTTCAAGGCCTACCTTCAAACTCAGTGCCTTTTTGCTTGACATAAAAAAAATGTAGACATCCACAAGTCTGGTTCATCCTTGGGAGCAATTTCCAAACGCCTGAAGGTACCACGTTCTCGTTCTGATCTGTACAAGTAAAAACACCATGGGACCATGCAGCCGTCATAACACTCAGGAAGTAGACACGTTCTGTAAAACAAAAATAGAACTGTGGCCATAATGACCACCATGTTTGGAGGAAAATGCGGGAGGCTTGCAAGCCGAAGAACACAATCCCAACCGTGAAGCACAGGGGTGGCAGCATCATGTTGTGGAAGTGCTTTGCTGCAGGAGGGACTGGTGCACTTCACAAAATAGATGGCATCACGAGGGAGGAGAATTATGTAGATATATTGACGCAACATCTCAAGACATCAGTCAGGAAGTTAATAAAGATTGGTCGCAAATGGGTCTTCCAAATGTACAATGACCCCAAGCATACTTCCAAAGTTGTGGCAAAATGGCTTAAGGACAACAAAGTCAAGGTATTGAAGTGGCCATCACAAAGCCCTGACCTCAAACCTATAGAAAATTTGTGGGCAGAACTGAAAAAGTGTGTGCGAGCAAGGAGGCCGACAACCGGACTCAGTTACACCAACTCTGTCAGGAGGAATGGGCCAAAATTCACCCATCTTATTATGGAGAAATGTGTGGAAGGCTACCAGAAACGTTTGACCCAAATTAAACACTTTGAAGGCAATGCGAACAAATACTAATTGAGTGTATGCAAACTTCTGACCCACTGGTAATGGGATGATATAAAACAATGCTTAAATTAAACTTTATCTCTACTATTATTCTGACATTTCACATTCTTAAAATAAAGTGGTGATCCTAAAACAAGGAATTTCTGCTAGGATTAAAAGTCAGGAATTGTGAAAAACTGAGTTTAAATGTATTAGGCTAAGGTGTATGTAAACCTCCGACTTCAACTGTATATATATATTTTTTTCTTCATTGTAGAATAATAGTGAAGACATCAAAACTATGAAATAACACATATGGAATCATATAGTAACCAAAAAAGTGTTCAACAAATACAAAAATATGTTGTGTTTCAAATTCTTCAAAGTAGCCACCCTTTGCGTTGATGACAGCTTTGCACAGTCTTGGCATTATCTCTACCAGCTTCAAGAGGTAGTCACCTGATATGCATTTCAATGAACAGGTGTGCCTTGTTAAAATTTAATTTGTGGAATTTCTTTCATTCTTAATTTGTTTGAGCCAATCTGTTGTGTTGTGAGAAGGTAGGGGTGGTATACAGAAGATATCCCTATATATGGTAAAAGACCAAACCATCCAGCTAACGTTAGCTAGTTATACAACAATGAACAAAGTGCCAACAATGCCACAGTGCCAGGAGGTAACCAACCAGGTTCAATGTTAGCTAGATAACATTAGGCTCTAACTAGAAAGAAAAAAAACATCTCTGGGAAATGAATAATAACAGCTAATGAGGCAGCCAGCTAACTTTAGCTAGCTAGCTAGAGTAACAGTACATTTTAGCTTGAAATGAAACCACTTTCTGTCATAATTAGAAACATGTAATATCTGAAAATGTAGCTAGTCTAACATTAGCTATCTTACCTGTTTACATTGTCATGCATGATGGACGCGTCTCCCTGTCAGGAATGTCATACCACGGTTGCCCTTAGTTTGAAGATGTAATCCAGAGACAGGTGTTTTCTCCATCTCTTTAGCTATCATACTCTAATTCCACTGACTTCAAAACTTGATCCTCCAGAAAGTGGAGAGCAACACTTATGCAGCTCCACTACACAATACATTTTGTTTTTTAAGCCGTGTTTGACAGGAGTACCAACACAGACTGACGAGCTCAAATAGACGGAGGTCTTCTATATGGCAGACCAATACAAACTCCTCTCTCGGCATTTCCAGCCCACTCATTTATCTCATCAAATCATGGCTAGTGGGAAGGTTGCCGACTTTGCCTGGAGCTTAATAAACAAGGCTCGTAATTTAACAATTTTATTCGTATTTACAGATCTTATGCAAGTTTGTTATTAAGGCACATGAAAGTTTGTATGTTCAAGAAGGCATTTCTGCCAAGAAAACGCATTTTGATAAGCATCTTTTGTACGTTCAAATGGCTCTCCTGTGAAGCTGTGACATACGCCTAGTTTCCTTGAATCCGGTCACATATTATGGCATGTAAAATCAAGACCTTTGAAAGATTCTTCAAGTGCAGTCACAAAAACCATCAAGCACTATGATGAAACTGGCTTTCATGAGGACCGCCACAAGAAAGGAAGAAAGGAAGACGCAGAGTTACCTCTGATGCAGAGGATAAGTTCATTAGAGTTACCAGCCTCAGAAATTGCAGCCCAACTGTTCAGAGGATACTGTGTGAATCAGGCCTTCATGGTTGAATTGCTGCAAAGCAACCATTACTAAAGGACACCAATAATAAGAAGATACTTGCTTGGACCAAGAAACACAAGCAATGGACATAAGACTGTTGGAAATCTGTCCTTTTTTGAGATGATTGTTTCCAACCGCCATGTCTTTGTGAGACGCAGAGTAGGTGAACGGATGATCTCTCCATGTGTGGTTCCCACCGTGAAGCAAGGAGGTGTGATGGTGTTGGGGGTGCTTTGCTGGTGACACTGTCAGTGATTTATTTAGAATTAAAGGCACACTTAACCAGCATGCCTTCCACAGCATTCTGCAGTGATACGCCATCCCATCTGGTTTGTGTTTAGTGGGACTATCATTTGTTTTTCAACAGGACAATGACCCAACACATCTCCATCTATTTGACTAAGAAGGAGAGTGATGGAGTGCTGCATCAGATGACCTAGCCTCGACAATCACCCGACCTCAACCCAATTGAGATGGTTTGGGATGAGTTGGTATGCAGAGTGAAGGAAAAGCAGCCAACAAGTGCTCAGCATATGTGGGAACTCCTTCAAGACTGTTGGAAAAGCAGTCCAGGTGTAGCTGGTTGAGAGAATGCTAAGTGTGTACAGTGCTGTCATCAAGGCAAAGGGTGGCTACTTTGAAGAATCTCAAATATAAAATCTATTTTGATTTGTTTAACACTTTTTGGGTTACTACATGATTCCATAAGTGTGATTTCATAGTGTTGGTGTGTGTGTGTGTGTGTGTGTGTGTGTGTGTATATATAGAACATAAACATACTGTTGACATGTAGGCTATGGTGTAATGGAATGTTTTGCATTGTGTGGTAGTTTTTATGGGTTTTTAAACTCTTATGTAGGTGTAATAACCACCCATAAAATAACCACTGTTTTAGGTTTTATGGGCTTTTACATTATTATGTAGGTGTAATAACCAGCCATAAAATAACCACCGCGGTAGGTTTTGTCTGGGCTATTACACTCTTATTTAGGTGTAATAACCAGCCATATAATAACACAATATATTTCACAACAGGTCTCAATAAATGTTTCATGACAGTGTTAGGACCATTTTATAACAGGTTATGTCAGCTGTTATGACACATTATGACATGGTTAACTGTTACCTACCGTTCTCTTTTCCAACAATGGCGATTTAGCCAATTAACCTTTCTGTAATGACACCTGCAGTAGTGCTAAAACATAATTACTTGTGTTAAAACCTCTCGGGCGGTATGCTGCGGAGGCATCATATCATCATTAGCACGAGGAAAGGAAAGGAGACACCCACGCTGTAGCACTAGCGCTAATGAGTAGCAGGCTAGCATCGCCAGTACATAAAGTTCACGAGTTGGATTGACACCCCTCGCTATGGAATCGATTAGCACCCAGCGTTAGGTTAAGATCAGAGTAAAGGTGAGGAGAAAACGTTGAGTAATTGTGTCCTGCTGTACTCTGTCTTATTTCGGTTGGCGCTCTGGAAAATAAATTGGTCTGTAGCATTGGAGGCCATACTACTATGTTACTCTGTTTTTGTGGTGGGTCTCTCTGTTGCCAAGAAGGACTTAACCCTGACTGGTTGGTGTTTGTTGGTTGTCGGTGGTTACAGAGGAGCGGTACCAGGTGATTGGCCGGGTCCCTGAGGTGGGCACGTTGTGTTGGTGCTTGTTGGTGACGTGTGGTCCTGGTTGATGTCTTTAACTAGCTGTGGCCATGTGCCGCCCACACATCCACTGGCTGCTAAAGTGGGCCTGCATCGATCAGCACCCCTTACCCTAATGGCTATCGACCGGCAACCCAGAGGAGAGGGAGACACCAAGTGTGTTTGTGTATGTGGGGGCCTCAGTGAATGACTGGGAACTGACTTTGTATATGGGTGGGAGGTGGGGGTGGGGGGTGGGGTGTGAGAGTGCCGTGTGTGTGACTACTCGCCAACCTTGTGATTACACAATCTTAAGCACATACTGTAACAGTATTGTTCAATATGGCTTTTGACGACAATGCCACAAATGCCAATGCACACTCAGCCTTGACCACAGTGGCACCAACACAATTGACATTATACATGCATTCAAATCCCATTGGGTCAGGCATGACGCACATGTAAAACACTGCCAATTGAGCACCTTCCAATGCTACACACGTGTCCTCATGTCTAAAGGGGATATTGCTCCTCCATTATTCTGGTGGAGAGGAAATGTCATTTCTACAATGTCAGGTCTATTCCATTATGTGGGGAAAAATAGATTTTGCCTCCCTCTCTTCTCTCCTCCCTCGCTCCATACAGAGTAGCTCTGTGCGGTCCACTCGAGGTGGGGGAGCGATGGGAGGAGTAGAGGGCTGGTAATTGAATGTGAGTTGTGAAGTATCACGGAGTATCCCTATGGAAAACTGTGGTAGAGAAGAAGTGCATTTTTATCTAACATCATGCGGCCTTCCACCAGGAATTCTCTGTGTGTTGAAACATAGCTTGTTTTTAAGGCCTATTAAATGAAGGTGTAGCTTTAAGCCAACCTAATGGAATGGCATCTTACATATCGTTCACACATAGAGATACACATACAGGCATACTTACGCAGAGACGGCAACGACGTTTATCATTAGCATGTAGGAGAGAGAAGGAAGGACATAATTTAGTTTTCGCCATTCAACATTCAGCCTTTTCATATCTGTTCCTGTCAGAGATAGTTTATTTGACAGATAGATGACTATGTGTACATAACATGATAATACAGTAATTACTATGTATTATATGCCCATTATGAACATATACTGTCATCTGTCTGTCAAATAAACTATATGTATGAGACAGATTATTTTAGGATGTGTGTGTGTGGGTGACTGAGTGTCCGTGTGGGTGACTGAGTGTCCGTGTGGGTGACTGAGTGTCCGTGTGGGTGACTGAGTGTCTGTGTATGTGTGTTTCATTTACTTTCTATTGAATAATCTCGAGTCTCCACCTGGCCGGAATTCTGATTTCCATTTTGAGAGGGAAGTGAAAGGTGGGCAGAGATTTGATTTGATGAAGATGTGCTGAAGCAGAGCTCGGGTGTATTTGCATAATCATCTCAAATAAATAGTACGGCACCGAACTCCATTGGTATCCTATAAGTGTATTAGGATGTAGTTAATTTTCCCTTTTGTAATGAGTATCAACATAATCTACAAGGTCGTAATCAACGTTGGCAGAACTTTCATGATCAACATCATCAAATAGTTTCTCTCCTCCTCACTCCTATAAATATGTATTATTACGCAATTCTATATCTTACTATCCCCCTCTCTTATGCCTTTCTACCTCCCAGGCAGTGCTCTGTGAATAAGTGATAGGCAAGCCGCTTGAGTGCTGCGATTGAGCAGTGTTTTAAATTTTTCACTGACCTGTGGTAGACCACAATTCACTGTGGTATTACTCAGAGCAGTGGCCATTTTCCCTCCCTCCCTTCCCCCCTGCTTCTCCTCACCTGCTGGCTGCTAGAGTTTTGTTGAAAACGGAGGGAGAGGAAAGGCACTTTTCTGGTGTGCGAGTGCGTGCACGTGTGTGTGGGTGCGTGTGCGTGCACGTGTGTGTGCTGCGCGTCTGTTAGACACCAGCAGAAACCATGTGTGTGTTGTGTGTCTGTTAAAGCAGGTAACAAAATAAAGACCTGAAATCAATGACTCCCATTAGGGGATATAAGGAGGTACATTGAGGATAGCTGTGGGTTAAGGTTTAGCAGAGGACAAACACTTTGTTCAAAATGATCTCCTTTGTTGTGCTGGTCTTTGTCACATCGATCTCCATCGGAGCGAATCGTGGTTGGCGAGTGGTTGGCCGAAAGCAGAGTTACATAAAGCGTTTCACAATGAGTTCAGGGTTACCTTGAGTCATTGATTTTGCAGTGTAGTTCAGCCATAACAAAATGGCCGCCTTTCCCTGTGTTTTGGTTTGTGTGGGAGAGTGTGTTGACCACCAGTGGATAGCAGCACATTATCCAGTTTGTTGCCCTATACTGCTGACTACTACAGCGCAGTGAGGCGAGCAGAGGGGAGGGCAGTTGATTTAAGAGACAACAACAGTGGCCAAATCCTCCATCAGTCAAAATTCCCCAGCTTCCGATAGGCTGGGCTCTTCCCTCTGACAGGGCTGCCCAGTAAAAATGTCCCCCTGACGGACGGGCGTTGTCGCGAGGACGCACTTGTGTTTTAACAGGCGCGTGTCCCCCTCTCCATCACCCTGCTGACAGCCCTCTCACAGAGGAGAGAGGGAGAGAGGGAGAGAGGGAGCGAGAGAGAGAGAGAGACAGAGAGCGCCATAAATAGATACAGAGCGAGATATAGCAAGGGGGAGAAAGCAGGCATGGAACTGTGTAATGACGCCTGTCTGTTTCACTCTGTCCAATCTTGGAGAGTGTCAGAGTTAAACAGAGGCTTCCATTCAGTGCAGTTGAAAAGCTCTCAAGGTCTGGCTATTAGCAGTTAGGCCTGACAAACATCTCTCAATAGGAGCGTGAATGTGGAGGCACAGCCTGTACTATTGGAGACTGTTGTGGAGGTATTGTGTGGAAACGTGAGTGAGAACTATGGCTTTTGTCTCGAGCTGTTGGATCAGGGAGTTGAAGACATGAGAGAGGCTATTGGAGAGTGTGGGCGTGTCACATTGCTGTGTGTGTGTGTGTGTGTGTGTGTGTGTGTGTGTGTATGTGTGTGTGTGTGTGTGTTCACAATCTACAAAGAGAGGGAGACAAACACATACACACACAGTGTGTGTATAAAGAGCTTTGATGCATGTCAGCCAGACTGCCCACAGGAGCAGCGTTTATGGCCCAGGGAGACTGCTCTCTCCTGGGGTTAGCTGCCTGAGAGGGCCTGTAGCTATGGTGTCCTTCCCCAGGATACTGCTTCACTGATGCCCCACTTAGTACCATGCCTGGGTGGTAGAACCATGTGGGGCAGGGAGGCTGTATGGCTAGTCATTGTGAAAGAGAGTGGATTTGGAGCAGATGAGACACTCCTACTTGGTATGCCTGCATTTGCTCTTTCTCTCTCCCTCTGCTACCTCTTTCTCTTTCTGACTCCTCTCTCTCTCTTTCTCGCTCTGCCTCATCTCCCTCCCTCCATTTCATCCTCTCCTTCACCTCTCTTGACTAGACTGGAGGGCACTGGATATACAGAGCACCCAGGTGATTTCATTGTGTAGGGCACTCAGAACTGGGCTGCCAAAGAAAGGACAAATCCACTGAGGCGTGTCTGTGTGTGCGCCTGTGTGCGTGCGTTTATGTAGAACAATGGCAGAATGACGCCCAGGTGTGTGAGCAGGGAAGGGTGTTGTGTACTGCCACGAAGCAGAATGTCGATGGGACCAGCCTATTGTGGTTTTATTGTACTGTGTGGAGGCCATTTCTGACAGACGCAACAACACCGATCAAAATGGCATCAGAGACTTCCTAGAGAGAACCAGAAAGTGCACATGTCACCAATTAAAAAAGTAGCCTGATGAACAGAGCGAGATGAACCTTCCAACGCATCATTGGAAACTACATTTCTAAATTCACCTGCAGGTATAGTCAAATATTTTAGCTCGATTTGAATGGCGTTGTCACACTCACTCACAAGCACATTGTGGGACACAATAATAATAATAATAATACAACCGATAATTTGGTTTCATCAGTTAACACTCCAAGCGGCGACAACATTCATTTACTGCAATCAGTTTGTTGTGGCACTCTGCTGAGTCAAACTGCAATGTAATTTACAATCAAAGATTGCCTGCCTGCTCCTATACAATACTCCCATTGACGTCCTCCAGCCTTGGCCCTCTACTGCACAGCTTCTGCCAGCCATTCATCCAGTGTGCGTGTGTGTGTGCGTGCGTGTGTGTGTGTGTGTGTCAGCATCAACGTCCATTCAATTTGTGTCAATTAGAGGCAGTTCACGCCAGCCAGACAAATACTCTCTTCTTGTGATGGCTGGAGGAAAATCAACAAGGTTGCCAATAAACCAGATAGCTGGAGGGAGAGGTTCATAATAGACCTTTTAATGTGACTTAATGTTTGTTTCTGTGTTACGGAGGCAATTTGAGGGGACAGTGTCTAAGGAGTATCTTTGGATTTCACAGTAGCCTTGGTCTAAGGGACAGCTGCTTGACAAAAGCAGTCTATTTCATGGAAATGTGCCAAGAAAATGATACAATATAGAGTATCATCATTCTGAATTGAGATGCTGTAAGTGAGTTGATTGACTGCAGGTCAAGTGAACTGAGGTCAGTCAGTGGTATAGTTTAGTTGATTAGGAGCTCCATTAGCTGCTGCACTTGCACTCTTCCTGGGGTCCACATGAAACATACACATACATGACTAAGTACAGAACAGTAATAGACAAGAACAACATAAGATCTGAAACGGTACCATAGAAGCGCCAAATAACTTAGAGGAAAAACAAAAAGTAAATGGATGAACTTATTCAGCAAAGATCAGGTGTAATATATTATAATAATAAAGCAAACGCGATGGAAAATGGGGAAAAATGCACCAAATCATTTTTAAATCTTCAACATAGAAATGCTACCAAAAACAATTTACTGAAACTTGTTGCAAATGAATGAATCACATATAATTCACCACATTATATTTTGAGAGAGGAAGCAAAGTACTTTAAGCATATGTTTTTGCTTCAGTCTCCTCCATCTACTCTAACCGAAGCTAATTGCATGTTTTTTTTTTCTATTAATAATGTCAAATTAACAGCCAGGGGAAATTAGGTGAAATTACAGAGGAGGAACTTCTTGATGCAATGAAACCGTTATTAGCATGTTTTAACCACTCCTATGTAAACTCAACAAGGTCTGATTTCATTATTACTGAAACAGGATACAAGTGAGAAATATAAAGCTCCAGCCATTTAAAAAATTGGAGGCCCCTTACACTTCAGTGTTCGGAAGCAAAAATTCTATCAATGTATATCGCATTGAATTTAAAAGGTATTGTTGGACATTATTCATTCTAATCAGACAGGTTTTTTACATGGATGATACATTGGAGATAATATAAGGCAAGTACTGGAAAAAAATCTGTGAAACCAGGCCTGTTATTCATAGCTGACTTGAAAAGGCGTTTGATAAAGTACAACAGGAATTATATATAAATGCCTAGAACATTTCAATTTTGGAGAATCTCTTATAAAATGGGTTAAAATCATGTATAGTAACCCTAGGTGTAAAATAGTAAATAATTGCTACTTCTTAGCCAGTTTTAAACCATCAAAAGGAGTAAAACAAGGTTGTCCACTATCGGAATATCTATTTATTATGGCCATTGAAAAGTTAGCTATTATAATTTGATCCCAAAATAATATCAAGGGAATAGAAATACAGGGCTTAAAAACAAATGTGTCATTGTCTGCTGATGATTCATGTTTTCTTTAAATCCACAACTTGGATCCCTCCACAGCCTCAGAGCATCTAGATATTTTCACTAACTTCTCAGGATTACAACCAAGTGATGATATTACATACTGGATCGCAAAAAAATTTACCTAATTTACCATGTAGTTTACTAATAAAATGGTCTGATGGTGATGTGGATATACGCGGTATACATATCCCAAAATAAATTAATGAGGCGGCAGTGTAGCCTAGTGGTTAGAGCATTGGACTAGTAACCGAAAGGTTGCAAGTTCAAATCCCCAAGCTGACAATGTACAAAATCTGTCGTTCTGCCCCTGAACAGGCAGTTAACCCACTGTTCCTAGGCCGTCATTGAAAATAAGAATTTGTTCTAAACTGACGTGCCTGGTTAAATAAAGGTAAAATAAAATAAAACTCCAAAATATTTTTATAGAAATTTAGCAAAAATAGGTAAGATCTTGCGATCATGGAAAGGTAAATACCATACTATTTGTGGAAAAATCACCCTGATTAACTCTTTAGCCTTATCCCAGTTTACCTATTTGCTTATGGTCTTGCCTACACCTAGCAAACAGTAAAAAAAAAATTATATGACAAAGAAAAATTGAATTCATTAGGAACGGCAAGCCAGGCAAAATTAAACAGGCCTTTTTATAAAATGAATATGAATTTGGAGGGCAGAAAGGATTAAATATTAGACTTCTCACTATAGGCTTCAATCATGCAAAAGTTATGCTTAAATCCAAACTGATTCTCTCGAAAATTAGTAAGAATGTCTCACCCTACATTATGTTCAAGAAGGAAGGATATCATCTCCCAAATCTCAGTCTTTTTTTTAAAACAAGCCATAGACAGTTGGTTGCAATTTCAATTTAATCCACCAGAAAAAAAAAACAGAACAAATAATGCAACAAATATTGTGGTTAAACTCATATATAGTAATTGATAAAAAAACATATTCTTAATTTTTTTTTTAACAAAGGTATAATATTTTACAATTATATACGACTGGTGGAGTTCTCACGCATGCAGCTAACTAAAACATATGCAAATGTCCGCTCGACCCAAAATTACAACCAAATAATTGCTGCAATACCGCAAAAATGGAAGAGGAAAGTATACCAGTTTCATTAAAGGACCAAAAAAATTGACAGCCGTGCCATATAGATTACAAAATGACATACCAATTCCATGGCACATGGTTAATGAATTGATACGCAAAATGATGCCGGATTCAAAACTTTAAATTATTACACAGAATTCTTGCAAACAAGAGAATGTTTTTTATATGGGGATACAACCTTCCCAGCTCTGCAGTTTTTGCTGTGAAAAGACAGAATCATTAGATCATTTGTTTTGGTTCTGTCCATATGATGCTTGTTTTTGGTCACAGGTCCAGGAATTGTTGAAGAATTGCAATGATTACCTGGAGCTAACGCTGCAGATAGCACAACTCAGAGATCTGAAAAGTCAGAGTCAATTGATCAATAATATAATAATACTTTTAGCAAAAACATTTTTTTTAAATTTACAATCTGTATAAAGAATAAAAAATATAAAGGTTCAGAACCTTTGTGAAACATCACAGCACATTTGAAAAATACATGACAAATATAAATCCAATATGGATTCTTAGGGTGAGGCATCCCGTCAGCGGGACATCTGCCGTCAACTTCCGGTGACGGGATGAATAAATAATCATACAAATTATGGATATTAAACATCTAGGTACATACAAGTGTCTTATTCTTCAACCAGCACAGGCTTCGTAAAATCAAAAATAGCGATTAAATATTCACTTACTTTTGAATATCAATCCCAAGTGTCCCAGCTACAACATGCGTGGTTTTGTGAGATAAAATCCTTCTTTATATCCTAAAAAGTCTGTTTAGTTGGCGCCATCAATTTGAGTAATCCACTTGTTCAACATGCAGAGAAAGGAATCCAAAAAGTTACCACTAAACTTTGTTAAAACAAGTCAAAATATGTTTCTAACTGATTTCCAACTCTGACACCCTGTACCAAAACTCAACATTCTTCCTTGTTTGGGAAGAAACACGCCTAAAACCTTCAACAAAGACTGTTGACATCTAGTGGGAGCCATAGGAATTGCAATCTGGGAGCTGGAATTGCATAGGAAGAGCATGCGCTCTCAAAACAAATCATTTTCCGGTTGGTTTTTCTTTGGATTTTTGGCTACCATATCAATTGCGTTATAATCTCATACATTATTTTAACATTTCTACCAACTTCAAATAGTTTTCTCTCCAATGGTACCAATTATATGCACATCCTGGCTTCTGGGCCTGAGTAACAGGCAGTTTCCTTTGGGCACGTCAGTCAGACAGGAAGTGGAGAAAAATAGACCCTAGCCTGAAGGAGTATAGATGGGAGGGGTTGAATGGAGCTGAAGGTTGGGACTAATAACAACAAGATAACTAATGTAAAACATGCTGTGTCCGTAAAATGTATATAGTTTAAGATCTTTTTTGAAAGAGTACAGTTTGCAAGGTATGGCAAATATAAATCAAACCTGATGAACATCATACATATATGGGAGAGGATGAGGGTAGAGGAAGGACAATAGTTAAAAACAAACAAATACAACTATTGTAAAATAGACTGTGTCCATAAAATGTATATAGTATGTATCAGCTAGAAATACAGGCCTAAGCGTTGTTGTTCACTAGTTTGCTCCAATTCGGGGAGGGGTGGTAGAGTTGGAGGGTAACAGAGGAAATATATATATATATTAAAATATATGTATGTATGTATGTATTTATATGCATATGTATGTATATGTGTGTGTATATGTATATATATTAGCAAAAAATATATGGGGGATTGGAAGTGATACAGACAATTACACTGATGGAAGCTACAATCTATCTGCAATATTAAAGCTGATCTACCCCCTAAAAAACCACAAGATATTATATTACATTGAAAACAAAATAAGACACCAAGAGACAACAAAAATACTATTTACACAATATATATATATCTAGAGTAGTGAGCGCATATATTTTCATACTTTTTTCCTACTGGTCCCCTGAGGGAATCCAACCTACAATCCTGGCTCTGCAAGCATATACTGTACATGTTTATATTGTTATATACATTACAGTTAAATTAGATATTTAGAATGACCGGAGGTGTTGTGATGCAATGCTTTTTAAATCTGTTTCTAAAAGACTATAGAAGAGTTGTATAGACAAGTGTTTGACTACAGTAGAAGCTTATTTCAAATATGAAGTCACTAGTGTACCAGACACAGGTGTTACTGAGCTTGCTCTTAGTGGCCCTCCAGGGGCCCTATCCCAGCAGCCCTCTCTCTGTCTGTCTGCTCAGATGCAGCATGGCCCTACCCAGGGGCTCCTGAGAAGTTGTTATGGTAACCGCAGATGCACAGTGGCCCCGGCCGTGTCTGAGAGGCTGTAATTGGTCCCCTCTGGTGGACCTCTAGACCCTGTGTGCATCCCAAATGGCACCCTTCTCGCCATTATAGTGCACTATTTTTTAACATAGCCAATAGGCCCCTGGTCAAAAGTAGTGCACTATATAAGGAATAGTGTGCCATTTGGGACGCTGCCCCTGTGCACTAGAACATTCATCACTGCCTGGGCTGGGAGGAGAATCAAAACACTAACCGCAACTCTGTTACCTTATAAAACACTAAAAGAAGAAATGGAGCACAGAACATTCTCACAGTATCTCACAGAGGACCCATAATGGAGCACAGAACTCTCTTACTATCTCTCACGAAGGGATACATAGCCCAAAACCCTTACTCAAGCAAATATGACCTAAAACACTGGCCACAAAATGTCTTACTATGTTTCTAAGATGAGTCGATATACATTACAGAACACTCACACACAAAATCCAAAATAAGTGCTCCTAACAGGCAAGAGGAAGGTCGACCCAAGAGGTGACATTCTGAGGGCACGGCGAGAGCCAGACAGATGGGGAGCGAGAGGGAGAGCGAGATCACTAATTACCAACCCAATGAAGGGACCCAGAGAGGAACGCAGCTGGATTGGGACACACAATACCCCACACACACGTCTGTGTGTGTGCGCACGTGCTCGATCTTTTAAACCAGACAAAAACAAAAACGTTGATACAAATAAAGGTTATTTCTCCTCATCCCGAATGCATTAAAGTCAATCTCTTACTCTTGAAAATGTCTGCTAACTTTTCAAGAAACTGCTTTGCACTTTTTGGAGTAAGTCAGCAATAAAAATGCATATTTGAGAAGCGATTCTTCTTCTCTACAATTTGAGGGCATTGTTCAGTTATGCAGCTAATGAATCCACAGTATTGATTAGAATGCCTTACAGCCTTGACTGAGATGCATTAAGTGTCAAACACACATTAGATTTAGGAAGAGAACTGGGAACCATAATTGACTTATTCAATTACTCTGACACTATTTGACCTAGTGGGCTTATTGCCTCTCTCAAAGCCAAAGATTCATTTTTGGGGGCACTTTTATGAATGCAGTCCCCAGAGTTTTGCTGATTTTAGACAAACAAAGGCGGCATGATGGCCCTGTATCTACTTTGCTAGGGTTGCCCTTTTAGCCAATGATTCCTTGGGAAATATATACCCACAATGTCTTTTTTTTTCATTTCAATGTGACTTCCTGCTTTAGATAAAGGCTGAATGAAGAAATGATAAGAAATGCCAGGAGCAAAATAGTTGTTTTATTCTTATTGTACTTACATCAAAGGAGTTTTGATGTACTGATTCTTCATAATTTAGTTTGGCATTCTCACCAATGCCTTTTGCAATATCTTTTGAGTAGAAAAAACATACTTTTTAAACATAAAATAAGAAATGGATAAAAAGAAAATGCATAAATAATATATATTTTTTAAATACAATGGCTTTACTTGTAGTTATTGAAGATTGACAGTATTTAATTGGCCTAGTCTTCAATAACGGTTAATCTCTGGCTTGAAAAATCATAAACCCTCACCTCCCAAAGACAGTGTTATGTGAATTTAATAGCTCACAAAGGAATGTCGAAAAGGAATACTGTGTCTGCATCAAACATCAATCCCAATCCTGTGTACAGTACCCTTTCTCAGTCCCCTTAACTCAATGCCGTGAATCAGATCAGTGGAGACATGTACAATGCACTCTATTCCATAACTATGAGCATTTTCTCGGAGTGAAACTCGATCCCAGGAGTTTTCCTCACCACTTATAGCGGGTTCTAAATGTCTCTCCTCTGGTCCACTCCATTATGATGACCAGTGTTTACAGGCAGGCTACCTGAATCAACAGCTGTTGTGACATGACAGTCCTCCAATAGGAAGTGCCACTGCCAGCATGTTAATTTCGCAAGTCTTGTCACTGGATAGTGAGAGACTACAGAGAGAGTGCGAGGGGGGGGGGGGCATCCACGGGGTAGCCTTAAAATCCCTATTTTTAGTTTATTTTCACCAGTGCAGCTTTATCTATTTCCGAAAGATGTTGTTTCTGTCGAACTGTTAAACTACATGTGCTGATTTGTAGTCTGTTTCCTCTGTTTTACTGATTTGGCCTCTATGGTCTCTCTCAAATGGCTTTAGCACAGCAAAGACACCCAAATGTCTGCAGAGCTTAGTTGATTACAAATGATATCAATTCAATTATTTCTTAATCCCCTCCCTTTGAGTATTCACTTCATTTTCTCCCCCTATTTTTGTATCATTTAAAAAAAATGTTTTACAATGATTTTTTATGTAACAGGTCTACTTCTTGACTGCTTGAAAATCAATGGCCAATAGCCATTTTCAACATATCAGAACATAGGCATGATTAAAATAATAATTTAAAGGGACAGTCTTGCCGTCTCTCCATTCATTTTTGGATATATACATTAACGATATGTAGGCCTAGCCATTTATTCTTGAATAATATAACCTTTAAATGCCTCATGAGCATTTATAAGGTCAACTGTTGTACCCCATCTTAACCCAGAATGTAAGCCTATTTGACATTGTTTGTAAACAAAGTACATATAAACAAACACTATATAGTCTCGAAACATGATTCAAACTGTAATTCTGATATCATGACTGGTCAGTCCTTGCATCCAAAACGCTGTTTATACATTTGAGTGGTTACATTTCTCCAGCAGCATCCCTCAACTTTTTCACAGAAACAGGGGCGTGGAAAATGTGTTATTGTTTCAACTGGAGAATCCCCCTTTTGACGAATAAAGACATTAGGAGAGAAAAAACTCCACATAGTCATAGACCATTCTATATCTACATCCACACTTGCCTAATCAATCTACAAATATTCTACTGTGTTAAGAGCAGGTCGGCGACATATAATTTTATTATAATTTTATAATTTTGTATTATAATGTTGGTTGTCTAGCAGTAGGAATGTGCGGTAAAACACCAGAATGATAAATAAACATTAGCAAACATTTGCTGTAAGGGGAGAAATTGAGTGATGAAGAGTTGCACGTGAGAGTGGCATTGCACCAGTGGGCTGGTTTCTATCAAATCAGTCACAGCTGTTTGTTCAATCTTTGTTTACAAACTATTTCCTGAACACACACTTTCATTATAAAAACAAAAGTCATGCTTGAGAGGGCATCTATCTGCAATAGGAGTAGAGTAGGCTAGTCGTAGTCTTTACAGTAGCCTAGGGCCAGGCTACACAAAGCCAATCATTTTTTACATCACACACAAGTGCATAGTGCCAATTAAAAAAAGGCGGGAAAACGATTCAGTGTGCGCGGGGCTCCCCTTCAACGCCCGATTTGTTGTCAGTGAAATATCAAAATAAGACACAACAGACAGAATAAATAATATTGTCATGTTGAAATTGAATTGGAGTGGTGGAAAAATAACCCAAATTTCATACTTGACTAAAAGTAAAGATATGTTACAAGACAATGATTCAGGTAAAAGTAAAGATATGTTACAAGAAAATGATTCAGGTAAAAGTAAAGATATGTTACAAGAAAATGATTCAGGTAAAAGTAAAGATATGTTACAAGAAAATGATTCAGGTAAAAGTAAAGATATGTTACAAGACAATGATTCAGGTAAAAGTAAAGATATGTTACAAGAAAATGATTCAGGTAAAAGTAAAGATATGTTACAAGAAAATGATTCAGGTAAAAGTAAAGATATGTTACAAGAAAATGGTTCAGGTAAAAGTGAAAGTCACCAAATAAAATACTACTTCAAATCAAATTTTATTTGTCACATACACATGGTTACAAGAAAATGGTTCAGATGCAAATAATGTCACATACACATGGTTAGCAGATGCTAAGCGAAATGCTTGTGCTTCTAGTTCCGACAATGCAGTAATAACCAACAAGTAATCTAACTAACAATTCCAAAACTACTGTCTCATACACAGTGTAAGGGGATAAAGAATATGTACATAAAGATATATGAATGAGTGATGGTACAGAGCAGCATAGGCAAGATACAGTAGATGGTATCGAGTACAGTATATACATATGAGATGAGTATGTAAACAAAGTGGCATAGTTAAAGTGGCTAGTGATACATGTATTACATAAGGATGCAGTAGATGATATAGAGTACAGTATATACATATACATATGAGATGAATAATGTAGGGTATGTAAACATTATATTAGGTAGCATTGTTTAAAGTGGCTAGTGATATATTTTACATCATTTTCCATCAATTCCCATTATTAAAGTGGCTGGAGTTGAGTCAGCGTGTTGGCAGCAGCCACTCAATGTTAGTGGTTGCTGTTTAACAGTCTGATGGCCTTGAGATAGAAGCTGTTTTTCAGTCTCTCGATCCCAGCTTTGATGCACCTGTACTGCCCTCTCCTTCTGGATTATAGTGGGGTGAACAGGCAGTGGCTCGGGTGGTTGTTGTCCTTGATGATCTTTATGGCCTTCCTGTAACATCGGGTGGTGTAGGTGTCCTGGAGGGCAGTAGTTAGTTTGCCCCCGGTGATGCGTTGTGCAGACCTCACTACCCTCTGGAGAGCCTTACGGTTGTGGGCGGAGCAGTTGCCGTACCAGGCGGTGACACAGCCCGCCAGGATGCTCTCGATTTTGCATCTGTAGAAGTTTGTGAGTGCTTTTGGTGACAAGCCGAATTTCTTCAGCCTCCTGAGGTTGAAGAGGCACTGCTGCGCCTTCTTCACGATGCTGTCTGTGTGAGTGGACCAATTCAGTTTGTCTGTGATGTGTATGCCGAGGAACTTAAAACTTACTACCCTCTCCACTACTGTTCCATCGATGTGGATAGGGGGTGTTCCCTCTGCTGTTTCCTGAAGTCCACAATCATCTCCTTAGTTTTGTTGACGTTGAGTGTGAGGTTATTTTCCTGACACCACACTCTGAGGGCCCTCACCTCCTCCCTGTAGGCCGTCTCGTCGTTGTTGGTAATCAAGCCCATCACTGTTGTGTCGTCCGCAAACTTGATGATTGGGTTGGAGGCGTGCGTGGCCACGCAGTCGTGGGTGAACAGGGAGTACAGGAGAGGGCTCAGAACGCACCCTTGTGGGGCCCCAGTGTTGAGGATCAGCGGGGTGGAGATGTTGTTGCCTACCCTCACCACCTGGGGGCGGCCCATCAGGAAGTCCAGTACCCAGTTGCACAGGGCGGGGTCGAGACCAAGGGTCTCGAGCTTGATGACGAGCTTGGAGGGTACTATGGTGTTAAATGCTGAGCTGTAGTCGATGAACAGCATTCTCACATAGGTATTCCTCTTGTCCAGATGGGTTAGGGCAGTGTGCAGTGTGGTTGAGATTGCATCGTCTGTGGACCTATTTGGGCGGTAAGCAAATTGGAGTGGGTCTAGTGTGTCAGGTAGGGTGGAGGTGATATGGTCCTTGACTAGTCTCTCAAAGCACTTCATGATGACGGAAGTGAGTGCTACGGGGCGGTAGTCGTTTAGCTCAGTTACCTTAGCTTTCTTGGAAACAGGAACAATGGTGGCCCTCTTGAAGCATGTGGGAACAGCAGACTGGTATAGGGATTGATTGAATATGTCCGTAAACACACCAGCCAGCTGGTCTGCGCATGCTCTGAGGGCGCGGCTGGGGATGCCGTCTGGGCCTGCAGCCCTGCGAGGGTTAACACGTTTAAATGTTTTACTCACCTCGGCTGCAGTGAAGGAGAGTCCGCATGTTTTCGTTGCAGGCCGTGTCAGTGGCACTGTATTGTCCTCAAAGCGGGCAAAAAAGTTATTTAGTCTGCCTGGGAGCAAGACATCCTGGTCCGTGACTGGGCCGGTTTTCTTCTTGTAGTCCGTGATTGACTGTAAAGGTATTTGGTTTCAAATGTACTTAAGTAGTACTTAAAATTATTTTTACTTAATTAAGTACTTTAACCACTAGGAGGCAGGGTAGCCTAGTGGTTAGAGCAAGTTCAAATCCCCGAGCTGACAAGGTACAAATCTGTCGTTCTGCCCCGGAACAGGCAGTTAACCCACTGTTCCTAGGCCATCATTGAAAATAAGAATTTGTTCTTTAACTGACTTGCCTTGTTAAATAAAGGTAAAAATAAAAAATACTGTTGAATTGTAATAATGGCTGTAGTATATACATGATTGTATTCTAATCAGGTTTCCAAAAAGTTAGCTAGAAGCATAGGTTTAGATTCAGTCACCAAAAATAATGTGCCTTTCGTCTCTATGTGCTCACTCATTTTGATGCAATGCTACCTACACATGTTCTTGAACCTAACTTCAGTGCAGTCGATTGAGCCAACAACAACATTGTTGAGATTTGCTTGATACACTTGCCTCTGTACATTTCTTACATCCATATAGCATAGGACAGCCTACGTTTTCAGGCAGTTGCAAGCACATGAAACACTCAGAATCAGGTGGAATACTATGACCATGTTAGTTTCCCGCAGGGCCATGAGGACCTTTCAGGGGGGCAGGTGCAAGAAGAAGAAGAAAAAAAGGCACCGACCACCATATCTCAAAATTCCTAACATACCAAATGCCTCTGTAGCAAGCATTTGTAACTTTTTTTAAAGCAGATGCCTATTTATTTCTGCAACAACACACTCATTCATCATCACAAATTGTAAGCAAGCTATACAGTGGCTCCTAAAGACGAGATTGACATCAGGAAAAGAGGGTGGGCTATCAGTTGATTGTGATTTACCTATTTGTCTTTCTGCCTCTCTACTGCGCCTACCAGACAGAATATTGATGATGTAGGTTAAATGCTGTACTGTTGATATTTAAACTAGGTAGCTAGCTACACACACTGGACCGGTGACCAAAACTCTGATGCCATGTACTGTATGTTTGCATACCAGGCATGGGCCATCTCTGTACAGGCTACTCCGGGGAAAAAGGCCCAACCGGTTGTGCAAGCTCCATACAGGGCAGATCAAATGGCGCAACAAACCAATGGATGGGGTGGGGGTGGCAATAACTTGTGCGTTCGGAACAACAATGAAAAAACTTTTATCCCTAAAAAAAATTTTTTTGGGGGGGGGTGGAATTTCAAATAGCACATTTTCACAGTGATTACTGAACCAGTCATTTCCTCTTCTAGGCCAGTAGCCTAACTTATACCTGGAATATGTACCTGTATTTTCAGAGATGCAGAGCTTTCAGGAAGAAACACCACTAGTCCTTGTATGTGGCTGCAGTAATAGCTAGTCAATACCTTTCTCGGGAGGCTTTCTTAAAGTCCACAACACTACAAATCCAACCCAAGATATTGTGCATTGTGAGTTTGGTGGAATGAAGGCCAGTTTTCCTCATGTTGTTATTGTCTTCTCCTCTCCAGGGGAGCTGTACATCGGTGGTGTGGGGAAGAGCATGTACAACAGTCTGCCCAAGCTGATCGCGTCCCGGGACGGGTACCAGGGCTGCCTGGCCTCGGTGGACCTCAACGGGAGACTGCCAGACCTGATCGCAGATGCCCTCCACAGGGTGGGCCAGGTGGAGCGAGGCTGCGACGGTGAGTTGGTGCTCATACACACATATGCACATATTGTACATACACGAGGATGCACGCAAGTTCACACGCACACGGACTCACACACAGGGATGCACACATATGCCCACAAACACACATTATGCCCATGTATGCACACACACAAGTGTGAACGCATGCGCAGACACGTGCAATATATACACACACACACACTCGGCATTCACCAGGGGCGGACTGGGCCAAGGATCTGGCCCTGGTACTGTATCCACACCAGCCCACATCACTGCGATCCGCCAACTCTATCTATCTCAGCATCTTCTCTGCTGTCACTGTGTGTCTTCTTGTCATCTGTCTGTCCCTGCTTTATACGTTATAAATCCCTGCTTTATACGTTATAAATGCCAAGCTAATGACTATATTGCAAATTAGTGCTTGGTATATATCAGTCCCCCCGAATCAACACCTACCCTACGTGTTGATTAGTGTTACAATGCTGCAGACTAACATGTTCCCCTGGTGTCACTGGTGAAACTAACTTCCACAGTTGGTGGGCACCAGTGACATCGTTTGGTCGGACCCAAGAGAGTAATCACACGTAATCATGAGTAATCACCTTATAAAGTCATTTATTGCGCTTTATTAATAAGAACAGTAATAAATGGACGACTTGAGGTATTCAAGAAATACGCTGTTTCATCTCACACGTCCAAGCAATGATGCATGATTGAAGATGTTTTTGTATGTGCAACCTAATCCAGTGATTGTCATGAATTTTGCGTTGACAATTAGACGATAGTTGCAAAATTTTACTGTCTAAATAGGACTCCAGAATTTCCAAATTATTGGGGGGGGGGGGGGTGCTAGTAGCCTTGTAGTCATGATCCCAACAGCAAATTGAATGTCCTAATAAAACTTGCAGTTGTAGGCTACTACCCAGGAAACCTATAGGCCTATGCCCTCTCAACGGCATATGCTCAAAGCCAAAATCAATATCTTGGTTGTAAAATAGTTGCTATTGAGCTGAATATTAAGTTGAGAATTATACATTATACCTACAGAAAGCTGAGACCATCCTCTCTTTAACAGGGACATGGGGACAAAGCCTTTCAAAGCTGTTTTTCCCGCAATTGCATTTTGAAATGTTATAATGATCAGACTGCATTTTTCTCCCAAGCACATGGGTGGAGAGGAGAGTGGCTCGCTCATCACAGCAGCAGGCCCCAGCGATATAAACGCTTTCATTACAGGAATCATGAGGATAATGCACTTTACTGTTTTATCAAATCATGGTTTTAGCTGACCAAAAAACTGGACATTTTGAGTGTGGTGACCTTTCTACATTTATAGGTACCCTTTCCGATTTTTACGATCCATGATCTTGGCTGTCTAATTAATGACAGAGTTGGAGCAAGTCTCTTTGCTGATGCCACATTTTTTTACTTTGAATGTGAGTTTGCTCGACCTCAGCTCAGTCTATCAGAAAACAGGGCTGGCCCATCTTGGTAGGGGGGACCGGCCATCCAAAACCATCTCATTTGGGTTGAGGTCGGGTGATCGTGGAGGCCAGGTCATCTGATGCAGCACTCCATCACTCTCCTTCTTGGTCAAATAGCCCTTACACAGCCTGGAGGTGGGTTGGGTCATTGTCCTATTGAAAAACAAATGATAGTCCCACTAAACACAAACCAGATGGGATGGTGTATCACTGCAGAATGCAGTGGTAGCCATGCCGGTTAAGTGTGCCTTGAATTCTAAATAAATCACTGACAGTGTCACCGGCAAAGCACCCTCGCACCTCCTCCTCCATGCCTTATGGTGGGAAGCACACATGCAGAGATAATCCCTTCACCTACTCTGGGTCTCACAAAGACACGGCGGTTGGAACCAGTAATCCCCAGAGGACAGATTTACACCAGTCTAATGTCCATTGCTCGTGTTTCTTGTCCCAAGCAAGTATCTTCTTATTATTGGTGTCCTTTAGTAATGGTTTCTTTGCAGCAATTCAACCATGAAGGCCTGATTCACGTAGTCTCCTCTTGGCAGTTGACGTTGAGATGTGACTGTTACTTGAACTCTGTGAAGCATTTATTTGGGCTGCAATTTCTGAGGTTGATAACTCTAATAAACTTACTTTCCTGTGGCGATCCTCATGAGATCCAGTTTCATCATAGCGCTTGATCGTTTTTGGGACTACACTTAAAGATATTTTCAAATGTTTTGCATTGACTGACCTCCAGTCTCTTCGCTTATTTGATCTGTTCTTGCCATAATATGGATTGGTATTTTACCAAATAGGGCTATCTTCTGTCTACCACCCCTACCTTGTCACAACACAACTGAGAGAATGACACGAGTGTACAAAGCTGTCATCAAGGCAAAGGGAGGTTACTTTGAAGAAACTCAAATATAAAATATATTTTTTTATATGTTTTACACTTTTTTGGTTACTATATGTTCCATATGTGTTATTTCATAGTTTTGATGTCTTCACTATTATTCTACAATGTAGAAAATAGTAAAAAAATAAAGAAAAGGTAGGTATGTCCCAACTTTTGACTGGTACTGTATATATTTGTATGTGTGTCAATTTCTACCAGCACACCCAACCGAAATATTGCCCAGCCCATCTGGCATTTGCCAGAAGTGCCAGATGGCCAATCCACCCCTGACATTCACCTAGACTAACTTAGCAGACTTTATCATCCCATTTCAAGCTATTTTCTCCTCCCAGTCTCATCATACACAGGTGATTCTGAAGTTTGACACCTGCAGTAACGCATAGGTCCTTAGCTTCGTCTGTAATAGCCAGATATATAATTAGACCCTCAGACTCGGCGCTCGACTCCTTTTTTTTTAGTCCCAGCTCTTTCCCATAAAACCTACAGAAGGTATCTCTGTTTCTGTTATTGTCAGCCACCCTGTAGCGCTCACTGTGCAGTTTACAAGGACCACAGAGAGTAACTGTGGTAGCACCAGTTTCAGGCAGGGCAGGGCATTAGGTTTCTTGGAGGTGACACTATGAGAAATCAAGGAGCCTAGCATTGAGATTTTGAGATCCGCCATATTTCTTAAATAGTTGCAGCGTTGTTTGTGTATATTTTACAAAGTTATCATACTTTTTATACCTTTTATTATCCTTTTTAATTTGGAACTTTGCATTGTACTGTGAAACTGTTTGAGGTGCTAAAATCCCGTTTGAAAACCTGCATTTTTAGCTTGTTCTTTAATTAACGAGGCCTTTGTGTTTTATGTGCTTTTGATTCAAGTATTTTATTGCTTTGTGTTTTTTCTTGTTTATCTTGCGATAAGTGTGTGGCTAAATAAAGTTTGATTTGATATTGGATCTTTAATTGTTGGCATGACAAGAATCATGTGCACTGGGGGATAAGAATGAGGACAAGGTGATAAGAGCTACGGTAATAGCATGAGTAAAGATGCATGTCCTTCCATGGCTCACTGGTCAAAGTCTGTTTTTATCATGACTTCTCAATACTGAACTTCTACTTGTTATCATTAGAACTTCTGACACACATTTACACACTTGGGAAAAAGGCCATTTTACGCAGTGCCTAAACTCCTCCATCCTGCATTTGGAAGGGGCTCAGCTTTTCTGGCTGGACGGACGTCACCGGTATTGTGGTGTCTCTGGCGGCTAGTTAATTGTGTTTGTGACACCTGCAGGCTGTGGCGGCAGCAGCGTTCACACTGTCTGATTTCCCAGAGGTCTCGCTGCCGCTCCGATTCTAAACGCAAACGCTGCCACCTCTGCCTGCCAGCCTGGCTTATTACCTGCCTACAGTTATACGGCGTAATTACTTCCGTTTTTAGAAGAGATCTAAAACTGCATTAGGCTATCACATATACTCCCTTAAAATCTCAAACGGCAGGTTGCAAGAGGTAACAATAAGTTTCATAGCATCAACTACTCTTTTCACGGAATTGTTTCCCCATAGCCTGACAACAAAAACCAGTAGAACGTTTCAACTCAGTAGAAGCCAATACAAATGGCTATTGATGGTGTAGCCTAGTGGCAGATGTGGTTGTGCTTTAGCCAATTCTTCCTTTCATGTCTCCGTTGTCATGTCCGTTGTCCTGTCAAACATAAAGGGCTATAGCATGACAACAACACAACAAAGGACATTGAGTTGGCAAAAGCATGCACAGCTCTGCAACCGGACTATTTGTAATGCACACTCCAACAGTAGCCAGACCCTCTGTTCAATATGTCAGGCCAAGGCCGGTCCTCCAGACCAGCTCAGTGGAGCAGGTGGATCAGGAGTTGGAACCAGAGTTTAGTGGTCAGAGGTTGACCTCTATGGCTGCATCCCCAGACATCCAGCAGGGTCAATGGGGCAACTTGTTCTCCTGTAGCTCCCTGACTCCCTCTACTCCCTCCCTACAGCAGCGAGAGCAGAGAGCTTCAGCCTTTGGCTTAACGACTGTTCACTCTGTGTTCTTCACTATGCTGAGTTGCTGACTCACGTCTGGGATTTGGGAGGAAGACCGAGGAAGGTGAGAGAAAGGATAGGGAAGGCGGGGGGAGTGAGAGAGAGAGAGGGAGGGAGGGAGTCAGAGGGTGGGTGGAGGGAGGCTATTCCCAGATGTCTCATTCTCTCCCAAGCTGTTAGTTCCAGATACAGGTGTCACATTGTTACGCAGGGTTGAGATGTGTGTTAAGGCAGGTTACACAGTAAGGCTGTTAGCGCCCTAGCAGGTAGAATGCTACTCATTCTACCAAACTCCTTTAATAAAACACAGCTACAGATTTAACAGACGGGGGGTTCATGCCTCGCTCCAAAAGAAATGTCAATAAGTTTACAACTGCTCACACCGAAACACAAGGCAATTCAATGACACGTTTACAACTCTACTGCTCCCACCGAAACACGAGGCATTTCAATGACACGTTTACAACTCTACTGCTCCCACCGAAACACGAGGCATTTCAATGACAAGTTCACAACTCCATACTCTATACACTATAAACTCAAGTCTAAACTATATGCACTGGTTGAGGTAGCAGCTGATCGATAGCGGAGAGAAGTGCAACTCTGTGATAATATTGTGATTGACTTCAGTAATAATTACAGCAATATGTTTAATTAGAGCCTCTGGGATTCTTGTATTAAGCACTGATTGATGGAGTAATCACTGCACTGGGTAATTAAAAACATGAACTGATAAAATGGAGACATCTCATTTGAAGTGTCCATTTTGGAATAACGTTGAGGAAATGGCTGGCGCTCTCATGAATTTGACTTTTTTTTTTTTTGGTTAATTGGGCTGCTCTTAAAATGTGTAAATAGTAACATGTTTTGTTTATCTCTTGAAACAAGTATGGCATTGCAAGTACATCCTTGCAAGTGCACAAGTCAGTTTATAATAAACAACGCTTTACGTAGCTTCCTCACGTTTTTTTTATCACTTTATTTTAAAGCACCAACCATTTGAACAAAAAAAGTACCAATATACCTTTATTATAAGGCAGACTATAGGACGTGCCGCTATTATTCTTGCCATTCTCCCCTCGACCTCTCATCATCAAGCTGTTTTCGCCTGCCGCTGACTGGATGCTTTTTGTTTTGTCGCCCCATTCTCTGTAAACCCTGGACCCCTGGGCACCGACGGTCATACCACACTCAAAGTCGCTTCGGCCATTCGTTTGGACCATTCTAATGTTCAATCGAACACTAACTGAATGCCTGTCTACCTGCTTTACATAGCAATCCGTGGCCGCGTGACTCACTGTGTGTAGGAGCAAACCATTTTGGTGAACGGGGTGGTGTACCCAATAAACTGGCCATTTATTATGTATGTGAAAATGGTCCGTTTCTATGTTTTGTAGTAAAAAAAAGAGAGGAAGATAAGTGTTTCCAATGACATCATCGGTGTGCATCATTTGATTTTAACATATTCTGAGGAGGCTTTGCCTACTAATTGTCTGCTACTGTAATTGGTTGATGATATCATTGGAAACACAAATGTTCCTTTTGTATTTTTTTTTATAGAAAACATACAAACTCCTAATTTTCCCACATGTTGATGTTGATGTTGGTGCTGGAGATGACGAATATGAAGTTGACCGTTTTTACAATTTCCCTTCAAAGGTTGCAGACATAGAAGGTCTACCACCTGCATGACAATTAGCCACCTATGGTTTTCTTTTGGTCATCGCTAATCTAAAGCATTAGCAGGTATTAATGGATCTAATAACCAAGTCACAGTTGCTTTGAATACCACCCGGCTAACATTTCATTCACTTATCACTCTAACGTGCTCGGAATTCCAATGAGAAATTACAATAGTGGCTTTTTAGAATTGGAGAATTGTCATTGTTGAATAAGTCCATCTTTTCATTTACATTAATTCAACCCCCCCCCCACCCCCACAATTTCATATTCAAGTTGACAAATATGCCTCCCAGTTTCATGACCGCCTGTAATCAAGGTTTTAACCCAGAATAAATATCAAACGCAAACTTTTTAACCACCAGCCTCGATGAAGTCAGTATCAACAAAATGACCTGTGCTATGCATATGATTACAGTTATTGCCCTATATTCCCATATGGACATAAAGAGGGCTTTATGTATTGAACGTGTTCCCCCTGAGCATCCTGAGAACCTACAGTGGGATTACAGTTTGCCTCCTTAGGTGCCTGCCCACATCGGCCAAAAGAAAACAGTAGGGCTGTGTATGTTGACAACTAAACAGCCTTAGGATTCCTGCTTTAAAGTTGTTTCCCAAATGTCCTTACATACATTTGCATAACAGGCGTATGTGTGCGTGTTGTATATTGACCCCTGTGTTCCAATCCGTCCCTCCAGGACCAAGCACCACCTGTACGGAGGACTCCTGCTACAATCAGGGCGTGTGTCTCCAGCAGTGGGAGGGCTTCTCCTGCGACTGCACCATGACGTCCTATGGAGGCTCCTTCTGTAGCGACCGTGAGTACAACAACCCCATCTGTCGCCGACACACCACCGCGCCGGGTTGTATGTATGTATGCCGTGTGAAGGTTGTGTTTGTTGTAGGGCTTCTGGTGGATCGCGTTGGCTTGGTCACGGAGATGTAGGTGACTTTCAAAAGGTGTTTATATGTCGTGTTTGGTTTTGTAGACTATTTTAGGTCTAATGTTTACTAACTCTTTAGCGCTTCCCTAGTGGGCACATGGAGAGATTTACACTTGTTTGTACGAGAGAGAGTTGACATTCTATCCATGACCCCTACAGGATAAATGAATCTAGAACCGGGACAGAGGGACAAGGTCAAAGGTTAATAGAGCAGTGGGCCTACTGCTTTGTAAGCTTGTTAAGGAGTTAAGCTCAGATCCATAATCAATTGACCTCCCTCTCCCTTCAAACCCCCTTTGAACACTCCCTCGTAACTTGCCCTATGACACGTTGAGGGTAGAAAAATGTGCCTAGCCCAGGGAGTTGTGTGTCGTTTGTGTAGTCAACGTTCGTTAGAGAGACGATGATTGGCTGTGACAGTCGGGCACTGATTAGGACCAGGCTGTGGCAGTGGGTTCGCTCCAGGAAGAGGGAGAAAAGGGGGACGAGGCAGAGGAAGAGAGGAGGACGATAACGTCTGCCTGTGAACGACAGCCACGCGGAGATAAACAGAGATCCCATCCCTAGCTCCTTGAAAGATAAGAGGGCGAGAGAGGGGAGGAGGGGGGGGAGAGGGAGGCACGCTGATGCCTTTGCTCTCCTTGCTCTGCTCAGAGACCGTGGGGGTATTAGTAAGTTTAATATCCTGATTTCTTTAAAGATTGGAGAGATAGGCGTGTGTGGCACTGAGCCAGATTGAGGCCTCGCACTACTTGCTCGAAACGCCCAGAACCGGCCAATGAGGCTAGTGAGCGGATGTGTGTGTGTTTGTGTGTGTGTATAGAGAGAGAGAGAGATGAGAGAGTGATCCCTCCAGCAGCCAGCCCTACTGTAGGTCTCTTCACATTTACAAGCAACCAAAATATCTCCCAGAGATCAAGCTCGTTCAATAGCAATGGCTACCACATGACATAGCACGCAGTAAAACATTGTATCAAGTCTATTCACCAACCCCCTAACCAAGAGAATATCGACGTTGACATTAGCTTGTCTAATCGTATCCTCTAAAGTGCAGAGCTGAGACGGGCAAGGCAGTGACTGAGGAGTGAGGACTAACACTGAGGGAGTCATTTAGCTCTGATTAAACCAGTTGTATGGACTGAATGTCTAATGGAAGTCTTCCATCAATCACTGAGCACAGAACACAGTCACTAGACCACGAGACCTAGCTAATAACCTTGTCTCTTTATTTACCGACCATTGCTTTAGCGGAGAAGGAACATAAAGTGTATAAAATTTATTACAATACTTATTTTTCAAGGGCAAGGGCTTTTTTCCCCATCAAATTTGATTTTAAGACGTTGTATAAGTGATGTCTGGCTCAATTGACTAACGGTCTGTCTTTTTCGGGATTTCTCAGACGCATTCGTTAAACTGGGAGTATCATTGGCTGCTGGCTAGGTCTCCCCTCTCCCCTCACTTTTTATAAGGTTGAATATTTGCATGCTCTGTTGGGTATCACTGTTGTATTCCTGTCTGTGTTTCCTCCGTAGCCCCACAATTAGCGTCTCTTCATTCTAAAAAGCCGAAGAGTCTTCCTTTACAGCCATCTTTGAGAAGAGGCAGATGAATCGTACTTTCACTTGAACATACCCGTTCTCCATGATGTTCAAGTGCCTGCTCTATCACGTTATTCTTCCAGCACAGAACTCTGCCCAACCTTGTTACGGTGTTTTGAAGACTTCTATCCTTCAGCTATCTTGGCTTATACAACATTGTTTTGAAGACTGAATGTGTCACTTTTCAAGGAATTTTCCTTCAAGCGTCTTGGCCAACATAAGGTAGGAGTGTCTAAGGGTCGAGCCACTGACGTTATCCATCTCTTTGTGCCTGTACATGCCATTGTGAATTCCAAAACACTAATGGTTTAGAAGTGTATAGTAACTGCTTTGAAGACATGTTTGGTTTACAATAGACTCTTAATAGGGCATGCTTCTTCTCCTGGATTTTCTTTATAATCCACATCTCATTGTGGTATGTGTCCACAAATAACTGGCTCGCCATTGGTTTGAAAATAATCACTTTTTCATCGATAACATGTATTATGCTTTTCAAAGACTTAATTGTTGAACATTTGAATAGCTTTTAAGGCATCTAAAGTTGATGATTACTTTAAACACACATGACATCCACCCAGGCATCCTCAGCAGTGCCACTTGAAGTTATTTTAGGTGATTTTAAAGCTGGACACCTGCAGTTACTCCTTTGCTAAAAACGGAGTTGGTGTATGTTTAGTATTCTACGGTGCGTGTGTGTGTGTGTGTTTAGTATCCTGCAGAGTGTGTGTGTTTAGTATCCTGCAGAGTGTGTGTGTGTGTGTGTGTGTGTGTGTGTGTGTGTGTGTGTGTGTGTGTGTGTGTGTGGTCTCTGGTGGTGCGTTTTTGGTGCATAAAGGGTCGGTCTGGGACGTACTCTGCTGCAGCTGTGCAGGTGGCCTCTCTGTATCCATCCCATTCAACTGAGAGAACGGATGTGTCTGATCTGAAGGCAGCTAGGTTGAAATGCACCTGATAATAAAATGCATCTCACAAGTATCGCCGCACGCGTGACTGCGCTCTTTATCACATGCACACCATCAGTCAAAGACTAGCAATTATGTTATCTAACCGTTCCACACAGTTGCATACTGAGACACACAGGCACACACTCACGTGCACGCACACACACACACACACACACACACACATCGACCCCCACTGCTCCCCTTTCCACCCACCCACACACATCCCCTTACCGGCCCTAAAAAGAGAGATGAAAATCAATTGAATTTCCCTCAAAGAAGAATAAAGAATTAGAATAGGAAAGGCAGGCCATTTTCACTGCAGCCGGAGTCTTAAATTAACATAATGATTCTCCCTGGCCCGCTCCCCTTGCTCTTTGTGGCTGCCCAGACCCTCTTGTTGGCTGTAAAGAGGAGCGAGGCCTGAACTGTGGGAGCCAGTGTGTGTGACTGTGTGTGTGTGTGTGTGTGACTGTGTGTGTGTGTGTAAGACCCCCACCCGGCGCCCTCTATCACTTCAGCCAGATGGCTGCAGAGGAGATGAGCCTCGCTCAATTTGAAAGGGGTGGGCTAGACCTCCCCCCTACACACACACTGGTTGGTAGAGAGGCAGATGCACAGCGAGATAATATTCATTTGTTTCCGACTTCTAATATTTCCGAGGCTTCTTTTCTAAATGATCTTCAAATTTCAAGAGTGCACTCAATTAGAATCCTACGCTAGCCTGGATGTCAAAAAGCATTTGTTGCTCCACTCACTGTTTATGAATATATTTGAGGCATATGAATGGTTACTGCAAAACTGCCGCGAGAGACTGCTGTTGTAAGCTATTTACCACACGATATTTGACAGTGATGGTTATAATTTTAGGATTTAGGATTTTTATTAGGATCCCCATTAGCCGGTGCCAATTAGCCAGTGCCAATAGTCTTCCTGGGGTCCGATGATGATATTTCCCACAAACTCCTATAAATGCCACGGAAACACAACGCCTGGACAAAAACAACACATATAGACCTTTTCAGGGTTGAATTATATTCCTGGTATTTTACAATTGTTCCACCCCCCAAGAAAAAAATCACTTTTCTCTTACCCACCAAACCGGAAGTGTCATTCAAAAGCATTATAAAGCATATAAATATGTCTGGATTTGATTGGAGCTTTGATAAGCATGAAAACTTAAACCTGATGCTACCGGAGCCTGATGAGCCATAGATGAAATACATGTTATGAGCCCTACATGAATGACTATTGATTGTGCCAATATCCAATACATACTGTATATGATATAGGCTACTGCACATTACGCACGATAGAAAAACATAGAAGCCCATACGGTAGGTGTACTGTAGCTAGCTATATGCTCTCTTGGGGAAATGAATGAAACTAGCTCAACTAGGCTAATCTTTTTTGATGTGAACTGTATCACTGCATTGCATTGTACTGTGTTACTGTATATGGACAGGAATTAGGCACATCGTTTAAACCATGATAAAGCAGAAGAGAACATGTGATTCTGGTGCAGCACGTGCGGACTACAAAGGTACAAGTATAGGCTTTGCGAATTTTATTCGAATTGCGAAATATAAATCGGGCCTATTTGTACAATTAGTAGGCGGACACATAGTATTCCCCCTAATGCTATTAGCCTCTCTCCTCTTTCTCTCTCTCTCCCTCTCTATTGTTGCTTCATTCCTTCCTCGCTTTCAACAGTTATAAGTGTTGTTGTCCTTGTCTTCATCATTCTAATGACACCCTTGAAGAATGTAGGACTAGAATTAGATGCAGAAGGCTTTAACGTCTCTTCACACAGAGTGACTGGTTAGGGGTCTGAATAAATAACTGCTATAGCCTACCGCCATCGCGTGCTCGCTCTTCTTTCAAACTACCCACGAGTTCTATTGGCTGTATTTAAGATTCAGCAAAAAAAGAGGGTCCCTCTTGGGTCCCTCTTCGAATAGCCTATTGGTATAAGAAATGGAAAAAAAAAAAAGATTTCCAACATGTTATTCTATTCTAGCTTTTCTTGCATGGGACTCCAAGAGCTAAGTAGCATTGTTTAAGGAGCGAGGCCAGCAGAGCACAAGTGCGTGCGTATTGCGCAAGAGACAGAGGCTATAAGTTAGAGGCTTATTGTGCATAACCCATCATTAATTAGCTAAATATAAGGCTCATACTGCATAGAACATTGTCTAGAACATCTATATATAGGGCTAGATATCAATCTAGAACACGATTCACTATTTTGGATGCAATTGGAGTTGACGGAGAGAGTGAGCACGTGCACTGATTTTAAAGCAACAATATTAGAGGGATAAGCTGTTTTAAACTCTGGAGTTGCAATTAGAACAATTACAGTCTTTACAATTAAAAAATCAAGGTCACCCCGAAAGCCAGATGGGAGATGGATAAATTAGATGCACATTTGGTCTTTATATTACTGTAGCATAGGCTAAGCTGCAGCAAATGCAGGCCTATCTGTCACAAAAAAAAAATAGTTACCCTGATGAGATGATACTGTGGGTCTACATGCATTGTCAAGTGTGCGCCATACTGAGATGGGCTGTCTGTCCCCACCCTGAGTGTTGATGATTCATCATGCAGAGGCCGTAGAGAATCCACATTTCGACGTTGCATATAATTGAACAGTTCAATTTCACGCCACGCTGTTTACATCAATAATTATTCTAACGTACCGGTTTCTCTCAGTTATTTATCCCAGGCAAAAGGGAGTGGTTGTGTAAATCCTGGTAGATCTCAGTAGACTAGGTTTCCTTCCATTCAACCCTTGTCCATTTGTCAAACAGGGAAAGAGTCCACCGTGTCATTTAGAGATGCATCCCGGTGGAGATCCTCTAGTTTTTTTTTGTTCTGTAGAGGTGTGTTGTTTATGTTATTAGGGAGTTGCTCTGTTTGACAGACCCGCCATGTTGAGATGAAGAGACTGACTCATATGGACGGCTGATATCTCTGTTGGATGAGCGTGTGGGGAGGAGAGACGCAACGGCAATTGGTTAGCGTGCCGCTTCCACATGCCACCGCACATGTTGTGCTCACACACACATACACACACACACACACACACACACACACACACACACACACACACACACACACACACACACACACACACACACACACACACACACACACACACACACACACACACACTCAGTGAGCAAACTTGTGTTATTCAGAGGAAGTGTCAGGTGATTGACTGGTCCATTTGTCGGTGCATAGCGTATAAGTGGAACACTTGTTATTCTACAGTTTAAGTAACTGAATCAGACAGCACCGTTTGGAAGTGCATGCAATTTGTGGCTTAGGTTTCAGCTTTCGGTGCGCGTGGGTGGTTGTCTGTGCATGTGTGCGTGCATGTCTACACCCCATCATCCTAACCTGATGTTGCTATCTCTTAATTTCCTCCCACACATGTTTATCTCTACGGTTCTCAGGTGGCGTGTACGTAGCGCTTGTTAGGAATGACAAGCCTGGCCTTGTTAGTCACCGGTGTTGAGGGGATCCTTTTGTTTTGCAGCCGCTCATGGATTTGATGACCTGTTGTTTTTCCACTCTCAGTCCTTCAGGGATAGCATCAATGGAGAATACTTTGTGTGGTGTGTTTGTGCGTGCGCAGGTTCAGTTATGTCTGCACGTGTGTTTGCATGGTGCATTGTTTTAATGAAGCCGGCTGCTTGTGCGCCGTGCCTTCTAGCATACTAAATGTGCCGCCTGTCGGTCAGCAATACCCCAGTTCTCAGACTCACTCTTCTCTCCACCTTCTTCGCTCTTCCCTCCATCTCTCCCTGCTTCCATGAGGCCCTCCAGCTTCCTCTCCTCAGTGAGCGTATTGTCATGGTTAGCCTGCGGGTGTAGAAGATGATTTGGGAGAGTGGTGATGTAGCTTACCCTGTGACATGTGTAAATGCATAGGCCCAGAATCAGTCCAGCTGGGCTAATAGTGGAGTCTATATGGTCTATAGGGAAAAGATTGGTAGTAACAGCCTTTTAACAGCAATAACTCCCACAAACCAGCAGCAGCATCACTCTCTCCCTCTCAGCAGTCTCTCTCTCTCTTGATCAGAGCTGATTATTGATGCATGCAGCATCATGCCTAGCTGACAGGAATCATTGACTGATCATCGCTGGGTCTCATTCCCCTCCAACTAAACTGGGACGTCTCTCAAAGTGGCCAATCTTCTCCTGAGAGGCCTGAAATGAAATAGATTCATTCGAGAGGTCAGATCTCTCGTCTCTGTCTCTGTCATTTGAAATTTGAGCCGAACATTTGCAGCCGTACTCTATTCAGATGAAGGTCAATGCGACCTTAATGGGGAACGCAGAGCCTGGACACTCGTTGGCACAAGAGAGTATAAAGAGATATTATTAGTATTGTATGTGTCCATCTTCCCCTTTAAAACAGAATAGTGAACACTGAAGACATTAGTAGACAGGGTTGTGAGTCAGAAAGCCACTCCCCCAGAAACCCTGAAACAATAAAGACACACTTCTCACCAAATCTGTGTAAAGGGATTAGCACCATCACACATATTTCTTTCTTTCTTTCTCTTTCTTTCTTTCTTGTTCTTTCTTTCTTTCTTTTTCTTTCTTTCCTTCTTTCTTTTTTTCTTTCTTTCTTTCTTTCTTTCTTTTTCTTTTCTTTTTTCTTTTTCTTTCTTTCTTTCTTTCACTATCTTTCTGTCCTCACATCCCTCTTCTCTCTCCTGTTCCCCTCCTCATCTCGTTGATGTTGTTTATATTCCCGCCACTGGTCATGTCTTTTCCAGTGCATTTGTTAGACGGGGCGCCCACACCCAGCAATTATCAAGCTGCTCATTTGGTGAAAAACCCGGCGTGGTCCACTCGTAATTGCGTGGCTGTAGTTTTTCAGAGGACTGTGAATACAACCAACACAAAGTTTGTATTGCGAGAATCTTTTAGAACAAAAAAAATCGACAGCGAAGGGGTCACTATCATGGTGACTCGGCAGGTTAGCAAAGCTAGCGTCAGTCCAACCGTGTTCTCGGAGTGTACGACTGAACGCAGACCTCCAAACAAAAAGGCCCAGGTTCTAGGCTCCTCTGTCTGGCTTTGTGGCGAAATGAAATGAAATTGTGGCGATTTACAAGTCACCATGGCCTAATTACTAAACTGATTGCTTCTAAACCGTAACACGTATTAAAGTGCAATAAATGGCGGAGGTAATTGCTTCAAGACCCCCCCCCCTCCCCCCTCCACTCCACTAGTGATATCAAAGGCATAGCGTCTCAATACACAGTGAAAAGGAGAAGGGAGGGAAGAGAGAAAAAAATGAAAGGGGTGTAAGAAAACAGCGGGAAAGCAATTATTTCTAGTAGCACTCGGCTCGCATGTGTTATATTAGTCAATTGCGTTTGTTGCGGTTTGTAGATCACAGCGTCAAACTTCTGATTAGTGAGAGTGCCAGAGCTGGATGGCTGTCGTATGAATACTACATGTGTGTGTGTGTGCGCACACACACACACACACACACACACACACACACACACACACACACACACACACACACACACACACACACACACACACACACACACACACACACACACACACCATTCCGTGGCTAAGGATGGGGTAGACAATTTTTTTCATTATGTGTGTGCTTTCTCGCCTTAAAATTCTACCTGAGCATTAGATGGGTATATCAGGCAAAGAAACCCTCTCCTTTCCTCCACTCAAGGCTTCTCTAGTTCTTCAATTCCCTGCATTTTTGCCATGTAACAGGATCATGGATATTTGACGTTACTTTCTACAGAAACAAACTTTCATGTGCCTTAATTACAAACTCGTATAGGTTCTGTAAATATGAAAAAAAGGTTAAATTACTAGCCTAGTTTAATTAACCAAGGAGAAAGCACTTACCTATATAATGAGAAAGACATGATCCTTCCTTGCCAGCCATGATTGGCTGAGATAATGGAGTTGGACATGCCAAGAGATGAGTCCTGATTGGTCTGTCACATCACAGGCATCTGTCTATAACTGTAACTGAGGACTTGGTGGACTGTACATTCTTCAGGTTAGGTCATGTGCTCGCTCCCGAGAGCTGGTAAGGGCAATGATGACAAGACAGAGAATTAGAGTCGTACAGTGTTTTGTACACTCAGTATGCACATGATACAATCTCTAATTCACCGTACTATAAACAATATGCATGTAATAATAACATGTCGGCAATGGCTTACTGCTACACGAGACAATACAGCGCCAGACAACGTGACTCCCATAATTAGAGATCAAAGGGGAAGCTGCCGCACAAATTCTACAAAGCATAGCACCGTAACAGGGCTACAACTGCAGAATTAAATACAGGATGGCTGGAACTCTGTAGCTTGACTTCTCTCACTTCCCTCCAACGTCTTCTCTTAGCAGGAGATCGCCAAGCATGATCTGCTCCACTTTACCGGTCCTATCACTCTGATATGATGAACTTCTATCTATTCTACTATAACTACTATTTCTCCATAGCCTTTATTCCCATAGCAGAATGGGGGTTTCCCTGGTGAGTATTGTATATAGATCATCTTTGGCAGTGAAGATTTTTTTGGAAAGATCTAGCTAATGGACAACTGGAAAAAGGGTTACTACAGCCCTCAAAAACATTGCTGCCCTGAATTGTACTGGTGCTATCAACCAAAGCTCAGTGGGAGAAAGTGACTACTTTATGGAGGACAGTGACATGCTGAATTCGTAAAGAGATGGGTGTGACTAAGGCTTAATAGGGTGTGAACGTTGCTGCCTAGCATAAAACGGACAGAGCACGTGTGAAAATCTCTCAAGGCAGCATCATTTCCCCACATTTCCTGCAACAACATGTACCATTTTGAAGCCCTGAGTCTGTACATGAATTATTATGATTTTTGGGGGGTATTTTGCCCCCTTTTTCTCCCCAATTTTGCGATATCCAATTACGATCTTGTCTCTTTGCTGCAACTCCCCAACAGGCTCGGGAGAGGTGAAGGTCGAGTCATGCGTTCTCCGAAATGTGACACACCAAATCACGCTTCTTTAACACCCGCCCGCTTAACCCGGAAGCCAGCCGCACCAATGTGTCAGAGGAAACACCGTTTAACTGACGACAGAGGTCAGCCTGCAGGTGCACCGGCTCACCACAAGGGGTCGCTAGAGTGCAATGAGAGAATGTAAAGCTTCCCCTGGCAAAACCCTCCCCTAACCCGGACGACACTGTGCAAATTGTGCGCTGCCCTATGGGAGTCTCAGTCATGGCCGGTTGTGACACGGCCTGGGATCAAACCCGGTTGTGATACATTGAGATGCAGTGCCTTAGAGCGCTGCGCCACTCGGGAGCCATAAATGACCATAGATGGCCAGTCCTTGCATCCATAGCGCTGTGTATGAATTTTAGATTGGTTACATTTCTCTAGCCTCATCCCTCAGCTTTATACCGAAACAGTGGCAGGGAATATCCACTATGTTTCAACTGCTGATTGGCCATTTAAGCTCACATATAGGTGTTGTGTCACATTTGGGAGGTTGTCCTGGTTGCTTGCCACTGCATTATATTAAATAAATAAAATAAATATACGTTTTAAGTGTGCATCTGTACAGAAAATAGCTCTCTCACTCTCTTGGTGATCAACTCCTACAACCAAAATTGCAAAAATGACTGTTGATTTCATTCATTTGCTTTTGGGGAGTGGGCTCAATTATCGAGTATTGTTCGTAGAGCAGTTAAGGCAGACAACCGGAACTTCATCGTCTTGCATCACTGCCACATTCACCTGTTATGAGCCTCTATAGGATATTTTACCTAATTGATTTTGAAAAGTGATTTTTCGCCGTCGCTGACAAGCGCCGGTCTACAGCCGCTGACAAGCGCCTGTCCACAGCATATGCAAACAGCCGATACAGGCGGATTCAGTGGAATGCTACACAGCCCATGTAGCAACAACAACAAAAAGTCTCTTATCGTAAACACACAGTGTTTTATTGAAATAACGTGACGACGTCACCAACCTCAGAGGGATGATACAATGACAATATGAACAGCCCATCACTCATGGCTTTCTTACACTATGTAGCTCAATTCCACGTTTTCCTCAGCTACTATCCAAATTTAGGGCAGAATGCATCAGACGTCAGCACCTTCCTTTGTGTGTAGAAGAGACTCCGAGTGGGAGGCTGTCGATCAAGCGGCAGGCATACACCTTTCTCTCTTTTCAGAGGAGAGGAGGATGAATGTGCAAATAAAGGAGGGACGGAAGGAGGAGGCCGGAGGGATGGAGCGTCCCTGACGTCAGTGTCATTTAGGATGCCCAGCAACGGGCCATTCAGTAGGTAAGAAATGATTGAGAGCTTTCATCATTTCTCCTCTTTTTCCCCTCTTTCCTTTTTGTCGCTTCAAGCATTTTGTTGAGACCCCCTCCCTCCTACACACCAAACGACACATACGCACGGCGTAACAATTACTCACATACACAGGTGCAGCTGGTTAGCGTGATTGGGAATACGCCGTGGCGTCCTGCTAATGCCATTCTTTGCAGAAGGAAGAGACATGAGCCACAGAACACAGGTCTTTACAAACCTCATATTAAATATATAAATACGTCTCCGCAAGAATGCGACTGAAATTGAATTGCCGCTTCAACCTCTTGAGTTAATACCTATTATGTTTATGGAATACATTGCGGTGCTATCATGCCCAGCGTATTAAGTAGCTGTACAGTATGTACGTACCACAAGCAAAACACTGATGACACCACAGCACAGTAGCTTCCCCTAAAAATAATATACAGTGGTGGTAGCTAATGTTCTTTACACTAATATGACTTACTTCTAGGCCCGTTGTCTTCTTATCCAACTCTTTTGTCATAGATTCAGAGCTCTTTAAAGCATTTGAGGTCACTAGACTGTTTATGCTTCAAAGGCACCAGGGTGATTCCACGCCAGTGTGACCCGAAAATGTTTTGAATATATCAGATTGTTCTGGCAGTTTTCACAGAAAGTTCATTGGGAGGAAGGATTTTAATATTTCTATTGCAAACAATTTAAAGGAAAAAAAAACATCAGGAAAGTGGCAATTTGAATCTCCTTATAGACCTATGCCTCTTCTAAGACCCTATGATCTGTGAACCGTTCATGATACAGACAACATCTTGGTGATATTATACTCCTTAATATGCTTTAAACCATGGTGTATGTCTAGATTCTGAAAAACACATTTTCACTTTAACTTATTAAACATTAAGAATATGAATATCTCAAAAGTACCCTTTTTGATATAGTGCATTTTTAGACATTGTTTAAAACAATATACTCTATGAGTGCATCACGTTTCCAGAGTGGGCTCTCTGCTACTTTTGAAGTAATGATACAGTTATATGAGCACCACTACAATTATATGAGCACCAGAGGGAACTCCCTCTGCTGGTGATTTGCTGAATGTGCAATCCTAAAAAAGGGTTGTGATTGGTTAATGACCTATAATGTTAATTGCTATGTATTAAATGGGTCAAAAATTATTTTTAAATACCGGAGAGGATATTGTTCCTAATAATATGTCTAAAGATAAGAAGAAAAAAAAACAAAAAGGATGCTTTTGCCGTTGTATTTCAGAATCTAGACATACTCCATATTTTGGAGCACACTATGAGGAGTATCATGTCACCAAGATGTTGTCTGTATCATGTACATTTCACCGATCATAGGGGTCTTACTGGAGGTAATGTATAGCTCTAAAACGGGATGAAATTGGTCACTTCAATCAACTTTTCTCAAATTGTTCGTGATACAAATGTAAAAAGCCTTCAGAAAGTATTCACACCTCTTGACTTTTTCCACATTATGTTGTTACAGCCTGAATTTACAATGGATTCAATTGCAATTTTGTGTCACTGGCATACACAGAATACCCCATAATATTATATATTTATTATAAAAACATTTTTTACAAGTGAATTAAAATTGCAAGCTGCATTGTCTTGAGTCAATAAGTATTCAAACCATTTGTTATGGCCAGCCTAAATAGGTCCAGGAGTAAAACTTTGCACATACTGAAAAACTTGCATAAACACTGTGTCCAATCATAGTGTGCAATAATAGTGTTTAACATGATTTTTGAATGACTACCTCACCTCTGTACCCCACACATATAATTACATGTAAGGTCACTCAGTCGAGCAGTAAATTTCAAGCACAGATTCAACCACAAAGAACAAGGAGATTTTCAAATGCCTCGCAAATAAGGGCACCTATTGGTAGATGGGTAGAAATGAATACAGCAGACATTAAATATCCCTTTGTCCATGGGGAAGTTATTAATTACACTTGTGGAAGGTGTATCAATACACCCAGTCACCCAGTAAAACAGTTGCTGGAAAGAAAGGAAACCGCTCAGGGATTTTACCTCGAGGTCAATGGTGACTTTATAACAGTTACATAGTTTAATGGCTGTAATAGGAGAAAACCTGAGGATGGATCAACATTGTAGTTACTCCACAATACTACGGTAACCTAATTGACAGTGAAAAGGAAAAGTATTACAAAACATGCATCCTGTTTGCAACAAGGCACTAAAGTGACAAAGCAATTCACTTTTTATCCTGAATACAAAGTGTTATGTTTGGGGCAAATCCAATACAACAGATAACTGAGTACCACTCTCCATATTTGCAAGCATGGTGGTGGCTGCATCATGTTATGGGTATGCTTGTAATTGTTAAGGACTGGAGTGGGGTTTAGGGTAAAAGAAACGGATAGGAGCTAAGCACAGGCAAAATCCGGGATGAAAACCTGGTTGTTTGCTTTCCACCAGACACAGAGAGATGAATTTCAGCAGTGCAATAACCTAAAACACAAGTCCAAATCTACACTGGAATTGCTTACCAAGATGACATTGAAAGTTACTGAGTGGCGTAGTTACAGTTTTGACTTAAATCTGCTTGAAACTCTGAAGCATGACTTGAAAATGGCTGTCTACTAATGATTAACAATCAACTTCACAAATATTGTACAATCCAGGTGTGCAAAGCTCTTACAGACTTACCCAGAAAGACTCACTGCAAAGGTGATTCTAACATGTACTGACTCAGGGGCGTGAATACATATAAATGAGATAATTCTGTATTTCATTTTCAATACATTTGCTAACAATTCTAAAAACATGTTTTCACTTTCTCATTATTGAGCTATTGTGTGTAGGTGTGTGACTAAAAAAATTCTGTCTAGCACAACAAAATGTGAAATAAGCCGAGAGGTATGAATATTTCTGGAGGCACTGTTAAAAAAAAAACATTTTCTCCCAATTAAGTTTCTATGTGAGAATTTCCAGAACAATCTGAGATACCAAAAACATCCATGCTGGGATAGAATGTCCACACCATTGGCTCTCCGTGGCTGTTGTTCCTTCTCTAATGGTTTCCTTTCCTGTTCATGATGGAAATGACAAGTGAATCTCCCCAGTAAGGAAGGGGCTGGCTAAGTCGACCCAGTGTGGTGCCTTAGTGATTAAGCCAATGGCTGGAATAGCACATCTCCACTGCAGGAGGGAAACCCAAAGACAACAATATCCCTCCACAACTCCCTCCATCTATTCTTCCTTCCCTTTACCTCTCCCACTGGGCCCTCTGCTTTACCTGGTCGTCCTATGGTGATGTTGTTCCAAAGCTTAAATTAAAACGGCCTCGCTCTCGTGTGAGGGCTCTGTGGATCTCCACACAGCCATGAGCAAATCAATGCAACCCAATGACGTGGCGGTCGAGCCGACACAATACACAGACCAATGGATGCGTACACCAAGGCGTATACGGGTTTAAAGGTATTCAGGAGAACATTGCATGCGATATACAGTTGAAGTCGGAAGTTTACATACAATTAGGTTGGAGTCATTAAAACACTCGTTTTTCAACCACTCCACAAATTTCTTGTTAACAAACTATAGTGTTGGCAAGTCAGTTAGGACATCTACTTTGTGCATGACACAAGTAATTTGTCCAACAATTGTTTACAGACAGATTATTTTACTTATAATAAACTGTATCACAATTCCAGTGGGTCAGAAGTTTACAAATACTAAGTTGACTGTGCCTTTAAACAGCTTGGAAAATTCCAGATAATGATGTCATGACTTTAAAAGCTTCTGATAGGCTAACTGACATCATTTGAGTCAATTGGAGGTGTACCTGTGGATATATTTCAACGCCTACCTTCAAAATAAGTGCCTCTTTGCTTGACATCATGGGAAAATCAAAAGATGTCAGCCAAGACCAAATATGTAGACCTCCACAAGTCTGGTTCATCCTTGGGAGCAATTTCCAAACGCCTGAAGGTACCACGTTCATATGTACAAACAATAGTACGCAAGTATAAACACCATGGGACCACACAGCCGTCATACCGCTCAGGAAGGAGACACGTTCTGTCTTCTAGAGATGAACGTACTTTGGTGAAATGTCCTCTCGTCTGATGAAACAAAAATGGAACTGTTTGTCCATAATGACCATTGTTATGTTTGGAGGAAAAAGGGGGAGGCTTGCAAGCCGAAGAACACCATCCCAGTTGTGAAGCATGGGGGTGGCAGCATCATGTTGTGGGGGTGCTTTACTGCAGGAGCGACCGGTGCACTTCACAAAATAGAGGTAATCATGGGTAGAAAAATTCTGTGGGTATATTGAAGCAACATCTCAATCCAAATGGACAATGACCCCAAGCATACTTCCAAAGGTGTGGCAAAATGGCTTAAGGACAACAAAGTCAAGGTATTGGGATGACCATCACAAGGCCCTGACCTCAATCCTATAGAAAATTTGTGGGCAGGACTGAAAGAGTGTGTGCAAGCAAGGAGGCCTACAAACCTGACTTAGTTACACAAGCTCTGTGAGGAGGAATGGGCCAAAATTCACCCAAATTATTGTAGGAAGCTTGTGGAAGGCTACCCAAAATGTTTGACCCGAGTTGAACAATTTAAAGGCAATGCTACCAAATACTAATTGAGTGTATGTTAACTTCTGACCCACTGGGAATGTGACGAAAGAAATAAAAGCTGAAATAAATCATTCTCTCTACTATTATTCTGACATTTCACATTTTTTTAATAAAGTGGTGATCCTAACTGACCTAAAACAGGGAATGTTTAATTAGGATTAAATGTCAGGAATTGTGAAAAACTGAGTTTAAATGTATTTGGCTAAGGTTTATGTAAACACTTCAAACACTCTGACTTCAACTGTACTTACGCACATGCACGCACGTACTCACACTATGTCTGCGACTTAAACACACACTACACAAAAACATTACACATACTGAGACCGTCTAATCCACAGACATACACCCTGGGGTTTGGTTCTGGCATCATTTAGTGGTTGAGTGCGACTATGTGGTGTTCTGTGTCAGTGGTGTTGGTGTTGGTATCTCCACTGTCTGTTCGCCTCAGTGCAGTGACTTGGAGCCAGAGTGGGCCCAGACACGCAGAGGCAGAAAGTCATTAAGGAGGCTGTCTCTCTCTAGCCTGCTGGCCGATATAAACACACACACACGCGCACAGGCACCCCTCAACGTCTGCAGCCAGCCAAGCGTAACCCTCATCAGAACAGTATTACTCGGTTTCCACTAGATGGCACAGCCTTGAAGTCAGTATATTGGCTTTATAGTAAAACTTCATAAATTAAGACCAGATTTTTTTTTTTTTTTGAAGGTTAGGGTCAAGCATAAGAATAGCAGTGTGGTTAGGGTTAGATTTAAAATCAAATTTTAAGAATATCAATTGTAGAAACAGGTAGGATTTTATGACTTTGTGGCTGTGATAACTAGTGACGACTCATACGAATGGATACATTTGTAGAATGACTCGCTGCTCACTGAGTCATGATGGTTCGTACAGTGTGTGCAAGCAGGAGTTGAACGAGTTTGTCAGTGGAGCCAATGGCAGCCTGAAATAATGGCTTTTGCTGTCGGGGAGTTTGGACTGGGACTATTAGTTATTATTAGATATTATTCTTAAATATTGTCACCTTCCATGTGGCTTACCTCTACTTTCTTTCTGCTGTCTTGGGTTATTTTCTCTCTCTCACTCCCCCACTCAAACACGCATACCATTTAATACTCTGAATGTCACTGTTGCCTTAGGATATCAGTCAGGAATCAGACGCCAACACATCCCGGCATCTTACACTGAACAAAAATATAAACGCAACATGCAACAATTTCAACTATTTTACAGAGTTGCTGTTCCTATAAGGACGTTAGTGAATTGAAATGAGTTAATTAGTCTCTAAACTATGGATTTCGCTTGACTATGAATACAGATATGCATATGTTGTTCACAGATACCTTAAAAAATTGTTGGGGCGTGGATCAGGAAACCAGTCGGTATCTTGTGTGACCACCATTTGTCTCATGCAGTGCGACACATCTCCTTTGCATACAGTTGATCAGGCTGTTGATTGTGGCCTGTGGAATGTTGTCGCACTCTTCAATGGCTGTGTGTAGTTGCTGGATATTGGCGGGAACTGGAACACACTGTCGTACACGTCGATCCAGAGCATCCCAAACATGCTCAACAGGTGACATGTCTGGTGAGTATGCAGACCCTGGTGAGGACGACAAGCACGCAGGAGAGCTTCTCTGAGACGATTTCTGGCAGTTTGTGCAGAAATTCTTCAGTTATGCAATCCCACAGTTTCATCAGCTGTCTGGGTGGCTGGTCTCAGACGATCCCGCAGGTGAAAAAGCCAGATGTGATGGTCCTGGCTGGCGTGGTTACACGTGGACTGCTGCAGTGGCAATCAGTGCCGTTTATGATGAGGGGGGGGGGGGTACTAAATCTCTCTCTTGCTTCTCCTTAATTTTTGAAGAATTTTTTTTGTTGAAAATTGTTAAACTCTTCTCTTCTAGATTAATTCTCTGATCCTTTGATTGGGTGGACAACATGTCAGTTCATGCTGCAAGAGCTCTGATAGTTTGGAGGACGTCCTCCGGAAGTTGTCATAATTACTGTGTAAATTTATGGAAGGGGTGAGAACCAAGAGCCTCCTAGGTTTTGTATTGAAATCAATGTACTAAGAGGATGGAAGCTAGCTGTCCTCCGGCTCCACTATGGTGCTACCCTAGAGTGCTGTTGAGGCTACTGTAGACCTTCATTTCAAAACAGTGTGTTTTAAATAAATACAAATAAATAATTTGGTGACGTGAGTATATTTAGAATAGTTTTATCTAAAAAGGATCATTTTTCAATGTTTTACCATTTTTATTTTTATGAAATTTTCTGAGAAGGATGGTCCTCCCCTTCCTCCTCTGAGGAGCCTCCACTGGTCTGCTGTTGTGGGGCTGGTTGGACCTACTGCCAAATTCTCTAAAACGACGTTGGCACAGAATGGTACAGAAATTAACATTCAATTATCTGACAACAGCTCTGGTAGACATTCCTATAGTCAGCATGCAAATTGCACGCTCCCTGAAAACTTGAGACATCTGTGGCATTGTGTTCTCTGACATATCAATGCATATTTGAAAGTGGCCTTTTATTGTCCCCAGCATAAGGTACACCTGTGTAATGATCATGCTGTTTAATCAGCTTATTGATATGTCACACCTGTCAGACGGATGGATTATCTTGGCAAAAGAGAAATGCTCATCAACAGGGATGAAAACAGATTCATGCACAACATTTGATAAAAGTACGCTTTTTGTGCATATGGAAAATGTCTGGGAAGTGACCAACACATTACATGTTGCGTTAAAATTGTTGTTCATAGATTACCAGGTTGGTTACCCTCATCCTCTCCACTGGCCTTGATTTGTTCCCTCCATCCAGGCCTGGCTAGGGTGTGTGTATCCCTCTCCATGAGCTCATGAGCTGGATGCTGGGACTCTGTCCCACCACCTCCCCTCCACTCCTCCCTGAAAAACCCCAGTCCTACTGTATCACTAAATCTGTAATGGAATCTGTAAGGTGTAAAACAAACAGCCATTTTAAAGGCGAGTGAGATCATAAATAATGGAGGCCGGGGCAAACAATAGAGAATCGATCTCTGTCGGGCCACCTAATATACATTGTGCCCCGTTTAATGTTTAACTGCACAGACTGAGCCAGTGACAATTTTATAGGATTTTCTCTCTTTTCTTTTGGCCTGGGTACATTTTTACGCCATTTGCAGTTATTACAATCTGTCCGGAGAGCCTGAGAAGATTCCTATTGATATTTTGCTCCTTTTCACGAGCAGCAAGAGTACAGGCCTACTTATTTACTGGCGATGCTTGTAAACCGTAAAGTCTAGCCTTCAACTGGAACATAGTTGGAACTGGAGCCTGTGCACTCCCCCAGTCTCGTTTGATTACGGCCCTTTTCACATGCCCAGATTTAATTGAATGGAGAGAAGTCATCATTTGAGTGTGTGTGTGGAATGAGGGCAGTGGGGGTTATTGTGTGTGTGCTCTTGTTACAGTGGTGCACTCTGAGTAGGGTGTCTCCTGCTGCACTATCCGTTCATTTACATTGCTTTGATTTGTAGTCTCAAATAGATGAGTGGCAAGACAGAAAAAAACCCACTCTTCTTTCAAAGTCACCTCCTCTGCTGTCGAGGGAAAGTTAGACTCGCTGTGGGAATATGAAAGAAACTCAGCTTTCTCTTCCTCTCAAATAAAAAGAACGGAGATTCATGAAAATGAGTCTTCAGTGACTGTCTTTCTTCTAACAGAAGAAATCCATGCGTTGCGGTGTAATGCTGATATGGCATGACTCTAAATCCTAGGTACCTACATCATCATGAGATGAACATTCATCTGATTGATGCTTTCTTAGGAATTCCAAATCAAAATCGATCTAATGCAGCAAACTCCACAAAGGCATCAAATCAAACATGGATCAATGCTCTTTTTTTACCCACCCACTTTATTTCTTTTTAACTCTCCTATTAAGATCACTCTGAGAATACAGATGCCTCACAAGTCCTCAACTGGCAGCTTCATTAAATAATATCCGCAAAACACCAGTCTCAACTTCAACAGTGAAGAGGCGACTCCGGGATGCTGGCCTTCTATGCCTTCTGTTTCTCAAACGAGACACTCTAATGTAGTTGTCCTCTTGTTCAGTTGTGCACCGGGGCCTCCCACTCTTTCTATTCTGGTTAGAGCCAATTTGCGCTGTTCTGTGACGGGCGTAGTACACAGCGTTGTATGAGATCAGTTTCTTGGCAATTTCTCGCATGGAATGCCTTCATTTCTCAGAACAAGAATAGACTGACGAGTTTCAGAAGAAAGTTCAATTTTTAAGCCTGTAATTGAACCCACAAATGCTGATGCTCCAGATACTCAACCAGTCTAAAGAAGGACCATTTTTATTGCTTCTTTAATCATCACGACAGTTTTCAGCTGTGCTAACATAATTGCAAAATGGTTTCTGATAATCAATTAGCCTTTTAAAATGACAAACTTGGATTAGCTAACACACGGCTCCTTTTAACACTTTTAGAACGCTAGTCTCTCTCTCTCTCTCTCTCTCTCTCTCTCTGAAATATGGAAAGCCTCCTTTTCTTTTACAGTGTCTCCTTATTTTGTAATAGCTGAGACACTTCAGCGGCAGTAATCAGTAAAATGTAATACTCCGCCAGTAGATTTTAATTTCATTCCTGAGTACATTTGCCTGCTCCTTGTCAGATGTGTTCCATTTGTAACGCACACTTCCCATTGAATCAGTGTCTCCTATCACCGTAATAATGATGAGAAGATCATGGAATGGATCATGGAATGATTGATGAATGTGATTCATCACCACACACTATTCTTGCAGTGCATTTGAGGATGAGAGAATCGATGTGAGATTGACGCACAGGCATTACAAAACAGCCCGATGTCCTTGAGCATGGAGAAAACGTATTATGTTGACAGTACAGACAGCTCTGTAGTATGAATATTTATTGGGTTGAACAATATACACAGACAAACCTAACCCCTTTGGGAAGAATTATTTGAATCATCTTGCAATATTGACATTGCAAACCCTTGGCAAAATCATTTATTTTGTACTCTTGGTAAAGGTTTCAGGACACATCATTATCAGGTGTAGTATTTTTACAATCTGTGGCCAGAATATTGTTTCATAGGTTTCACAATAGAAAAAAATTGAAAATGTACCTTCCACCAAAAGTAGTAATCCGGTAGAATTTGTATCTGGCTGACAGGTCATTGACAGAGATGAATCTTACGTATTTCATCCCGTAGTGGGTTTTTTTGCCCGGCGGCGGAGGTGGGCTGGCCCTTATTTTCTGGCTGGGTCTTGTGCTTTAGTGTTGTATTATTCATTGGACAAATACTTGTAAATGGAGTAGCCGCGGTGCGCACGGGGGCCGCCCAGTCGGGTCGGTGTTTTAGTTTGGGCTCTGCTGGGGCCACCCCTGACAACATTTCCTACAGTAAGTGCTTTAAAAAGAAAGGGCTGTGGGGAGGAAAGAGAACAATAATGTGTAATAAAGTGCTGCGTCAACATTACGACCCCTAGCCTTCCCCCTTAATAGCCTTGGCTGGGTTGTAAGGAAACAGGGTCTGAAAGCTCATTTTGAGCTGGACCCCTATGCAACAGGGAGTAAAAAGTGCTTACTACGGCACAACGTATTATCTAATTTTGTCCCCTTGTCCACCCTGTCCTTACCTAGAATTTGAGTTGTGTACAGAAGCTGTGATGCCTGAGAGACCTCCCTCGTCCCCTGCATTTTAGATGATGAGGCCATTAGAAGGCTTGTGTAAATGGTAATGCAGTCTGTTTCTTTCTTGTTGCCTGCTTATAGAAAGGCAGGATGATTCAATGATCAAGGGAGTAGAGTGAGGGTTAGGAACAAATTGTGAGAAAGTGTGTGGGAGAAAGAGACTGAACGTAAGAGAGAGGGAGAGTAACAGAGTGAGAAAGAGGAGAGCGAATGGAGGCTCCCAGAGATGTAACCCTAGAGAGATGCACGGAGACCAGCCCATGTATCATTTGAGGACAGACTACAGGAACAACCCAGGGGTGTATTCAGGACCCACTGTGCCAATTCTGTTGCAAAACGTTTCATTTGTTGCAAAATGTTTTGCAACAGAAACCTTTCTATTCCAAACAGAAATGGTTTTGCAACGAAAGCGAGAGTTTATATTGGACAAATTCAGGTAGGTCCCTCCCCGTTTTGTTTGCTTCCGTTTGGTTCTTAAATGGTAAACGGTTTCTATTGCAAGATGTAATGAATACACCCCAGGACTCCACCGGGCATTGAACGAGAGAGAGTGGAAGAGAGGAAAAAATAAAATAAGGGAGGGGATGAGGAGTTGCAGATCTGTCTTCCAAACGGGGGACCGGACCGAGTTGCATCGTGTCCTGACCTTTTCCTGCACGGATTCCTCTTGGGGGCCTTTAACTGAAATCATCTCAGGAAGTGACCAGAATACAGAGAGAGTGACAGATGTCTCTGACAGAGGTCGGACGCACCACTTTTCACAGTGGCATTTCTGAAGTGACATTCAGACTCTTCCTTCGCCAAGACTAATGACATGACCCAAGATGGAGACGCACGAGCCATCCTACCATTAACTCGTCTCGGGGTTAACTGTCAGGACGAGAGCGGGGGGTGGCACCGCCACTGAAGATAAACTTTGGGTTGCCAGTGTTGTAAAGTGACCCTCGTAAAACTCCCATCAAACCATCATATGATTGGTGAAGCTGGTGGCGGTCAGCAAGTATGTGTGATTGTTTCCATGGAGACGCATGGGAAGGTGGACATTTATAGTATATCTAATAACCAGGCTCTGGTCATTTTATTAAATGTTTTACATTTTATTTAACCTTTATTTAACCAGGTAGGCCAGTTGAGAGCAAGTTCTCATTTCCAACTGCGACCTGGCAAAGATAAAGCAATGCAGTGCGACAAAACAAAAACACAGAGTTACACATAAACAAACGTACAGTCAATAACACAATAGAAACATCTATGTACAGTGTGTGCAAATGTAGAAGAGTAGGGAGGTAAGGCAATAAATGGGCAATGGAGGCAAAATATTTACAATTTAGCATTAACACTGGAGTGATATATTTGCAGATGATGATGTGTAAGTAGACATACTGGGGTGAAAAAGAGCAAGAGGTTAAATAACAATATGAGGATGAGGTAGTTCGGTGTGCTATTTATAGATTGGCTGTGTACAGGTAAAGTGATCGGTAAGCTGCTCTGACAGCTGATGCTTAAAGTTAGTTAGGGAGATTCCAGCTTCAGTGATTTTTGCAATGCGTTCCAGTCATTGGCAGCAGAGAACTGGAAGGAAAGGCGGCCAACGCGTGCTATGGGTGGGCGTTGCTATGGTGACCAGTGAGCTGAGATAATGCGGGGCTTTACCGAGCAAAGGCTTATAGATGACCTGGAGCCAGTTGGTTTGGCGACGAATGTGTATTGAGGGCCAGCCAACAAAAGCATACAGGTCGCAGTGGTGGGTAGTATACGGGGCTTTGGTGACAAAATGGATGGCAGTGTGATAGACTACATCCAGTTTTCTGAGTAAATCACATCGCTGAAGTCAAGGATTGGTACGATAGTCAGTTTTACGAGGGTATGTTTGGCAGCATAAGTGAAGGAGGTTTTGTTGCGAAATAGGAAGCTGATTCTAGATTTAATTTTGGATTGGAGATGCTTAATGTGAGTATGGAAGAGAGTTTACAGTCTCATCAGACACCTAGGTATGTGTAGTTGTCAGAACCATCCAGAGTAGTGGTGTTAGTTGGACGGGCGGGTGTGGGCAACAATCGGTTGAAGAGCATGCATTTAGTTTTACTAGCATTTTAAAGCAGTTGGAGGCCACGGAAGGAGTGTTGTATGGCATTGTAGCGTGTTTGGAGGTGTGTTAACACAGTGTCCAAAGAAGGGCCAGATGTATACAGAATGGTGTCGTCTGCGTAGAGGTGGATCAAAGAATCACCAGCAGCAAGAGCGACATCATTGATATATACAGAGAAACGAGTCGGCCCGAGAATTTAACCCTGTGGTACCCTCATAGAGACTGCCAGAGGTCCGGACAACAGGCTCTCCGATTTGACACACTGAACTCTATCTGAGAAGTAGTTGGTGAACCAGGCGAGGCAATCATTTGAAAAACCAAGGCTATTGAGTCTGCCGATAAGAATACAGTGATTGGGGCCTCCCGGGTGGCACAGTGGTTAAGGGCGCTGTACTGCAGCGTCAGCTCTGCCACCAGAAACCCTGGGTTTGCGCCCAGGCTCTGTCGTAACCGGCCGCGACCGGGAGGCGACGCACAATTGGCCTAGCGTCGCCCGGGTTAGGGAGGGGTTGGCCGGTAGGGATATCCTTGTCTTATTGCGCACCAGCGACTCCTGTGGCGGGCCAGGTGCAGTGCGCGCTAACCAAGGTTGCCAGGTGCACGGTATTTCCTCCGACATATTGGTGCGGCTGGCTAAGAAGCAAGATGCACGCTGTGTTAAGAAGCAGTGCGGCTTGGTTGGGTTGTGCATCGGATGACGCATGACTCTCAACCATCGTCTCTCCCGAGCCCGTACGGGAGTTGTAGCGATGAGACAAGATAGTAGCTATTAAACAATTGGATACCACGAAATTGGGGAGAAAAAAAATAAAATAATAATAATAATACGGTGATTGACAGAGTGGAAAGCCTTGGCCATGTCAATGAAAACGGCTGTACAGCCTGTCTTGTATTTATGTCGGTTATGATATCGTTTAGGACCTTGAGCGTGGCTGAGGTGCACCCGTGATCAGCTCGGAAACCAGATTGCATAATGGAGAAGGTACGGTGGGATTCAAAATGGTCGGTGATCTGTTTGTTAACTTGGCTTTCGAAGATTTTAGAAGGGCATGATGGATATAGTTCTAAAACAGTTTGGGTGTATAGTGTCTCCCCCTTTGAAGAGGGGGATGACGGCAGCAGCTTTCCAATCTTTGTGGATCTCAGGCGATACAAAAGAAAGGTTGAACAATTTTGGCCTGATAATTATAGAGAGGGTCCAGATTGTCTAGCCCAGCTGATTCGTAGGGATCCAGATTTTGCAGCTCTTTCAGAACATCAGCTGTCTGGATTTGGGTGAAAGAGAAGCGGGGGGCAAGTTGCTGCCACTGCCACAACCTCCTATCCCCCCTTTCCTTCCCTCTCCCTCATGCCATCTCTGTAGCCGACCTGGCAACCCACAACCCTTGCTGCCCTTCAACTTTTACTTCAATAATTAACTTAATGGATAGTAAGTGCCTCTTCAAAGGGATGGAAATCACACAATTGATGGATTAACCGATGCGCTGCGTGAAATCTCACAGTAAATAGCCCCAACCTCTCTCTGCTGCAACCCGCTGTCTCCGCCCTTTTCTCAATGACTGTTCCCTTTCTCTATAACGTATCACTTCTCCTTTGTCTGGTTGTTCTTTCTGGTCGATCTCTCTCTCTCCACGTCGCCCCTCAGTGAGGACATGTTGTTACCACCACTATCCTCTCTACACACTATGACTTGGAAAGAACCAAGCTCCCGTATTGTTATGCATTTCTCTTTCTGTTTTTCATTCACACCCAGGAACTATTTGTTTTATGGGAGAAGTAGTATTTTGTTTTCTAAAGTCAGCGAGTCTGTATACTGCACAAAAGCTCCATCGTCCTGACTACTGATAGCATGTTTGAGTAGTCAGCATACAAGTATTAAGTCTGTTTCGATTGGACCCCCCCCCCTCAATACTCTGACACACAAGGATGCACTGGCACATGCACACACAGTCTTGTACAGCTAACCTTGTGGGGACACACAATTCAGTCCCATTCAAAATTCTATTTTCCCTTACCCTAACCCAAAATCTTAACCTTAACCGTAACCCTGAACCTAACTCTAGCTCCTAACTCTAAAACTAACCCTGGCTGTTAACCCTGACCATTAATGAAATTCTAACACTAATTCTAACCCAAACCCTAAACCCCCTAGAAATAGCATTTGACTTCGAGAGGACCAAGAAAATGTCCCCAGTTTGTCAATTTTTTTGCCCTGACCTTGATTAGCGCTAGCCTGCGTATGGAGTCATATTCCCCACAATACAACATCCCTGTAGGTATATTTACATTTATGCTGGAATTTCCTCGCAGGGAGGAATATGTAATGGAGGGAGAAATGAAAACACGGCGGGAACAAGGGAGGGAGAGATGTTTGTTTTAAGTCTGAAGTGCTCCAGCGCTCCCTCCCGGGCCCCCAAGGCCAGCTGGGGCTTTGTGTAAACAAGGGGAAGTGCAAGTGGTGTGTGGCACTCTTTGAGAGAAATATGGCAGTTTTAAACAGCAGCTCCAACCACAGGGTGCCTTCTCCAATCTTGGGGTGTATTCAATAGAAACCAAAATGAAGCAAACGGAACGAAACGGGGAGCGATCTACCTAAATTTGTCCAATAAATATGATTGTTTTCGTTGCAAAATGTCTTCCGTTTGTAGTAAACGTTTTTTCGTTGCAAAACGTTTTGGACCAACGATTACACCCCTGCTGTTTAATGTCTGCCTCTTTCGCTTCTCACTGCACTAGGAAGAGAAGTGACCTGGAGATGTGCACTGGGGATGGGCATTAGACATTCTGTCACTATTCTAATAATATCGCAAAATTGGATATCCGGATTGTCAAAATAAATGTTTTTTGTGAAACTTTTTACAACTTTGGCTTATGCTTGATGTGCAGCCTGAGTGACTTGCCCTCTGCTTGCTGTTGCAGCAGTGCACTAGAAAGGCAGGAGCTAGTGTATGTGTGACATGGGAGAGGGAAAAGAGAGAGAAAAAGATGCCATTCTCGCACTAGTTAAACTTGTTGCTACCATAGGGTATCTATCATACCATCTGGTAACGCTTGTCTTGACTGCATCAAATCAATAGAAACAAGCTAGATATGCTAGCCAGCTAAGTTAGACAACTAGCTAGCTAATGAGGCTAATTAATGCTATTTTACTGCACTCACCATCCTTGTTTACAACGGCTCTATTCAGATTTATATTAATTCTATCCTTTGAATTCTATTTTGCATTGATCAGAAATATCCCACTTCACCTGCTAGTTTCAACTGGCATAAGGGCACGACAAGCGGATAAGAGGCAATCCGTAATTTAGATGAAGACATTCATGAGCAAGAGACGATGGACGTAGTCAATTTAACTATTTGTTCAGTGACAAAATTCAGAACATGGGCTGTTCTTACAGTGTACTCCCTGTACGACAAGTCAGAACCATAAGATAATTAAAGAGGTCATATAAACAGACAATGAAAGCTCTTACTATATTTGATGATTGATTACATTTTTCTAAAATAGGTTATAGCCTACATGTGCACCACCAAGTTAGAACAGTAGGCAAAATTAAGAGGTGAAAATAGACCAAATTATTAGGTTGAGGCACATTGAACGCCTTTTGGGTCTTTGCGTATCAAAAAGATGCACGTCATTTAACACTATTTGACACGTTAAATAAGCTTTTAATTTGATACGTTAAATAACACAGTTCTATTATAGAATGTTGTCTGTGCTGAATTTGCACGTGCAAGTCAAGGGACACCACCACTATCAGTAGCACTGTCAAAGCTGTATAAAAAAGTATCCAAACAAGCACAAACCGGGTCACGAACGATGTGTTTAAAATACAGCGTTGGTGAAAATAGACCAAATTATTAGAGTGAGGCACAAGGGCTACTAACAGCTTATTACACAAAATGAACTTATAGTTGAAGTTGGAAGTGTACGTACACCTCAGCCAATGTAACGGTTTTCATGCGGTGAAGGAGAGTCGGATCAAAATGCAGCGTGTAGATTGCGATCCATGTTTAATGAACATACGTAAACACAAATCAATACAAATACTACAAAACAAAAGAACGTAACGAAAACCGAAACAGCCTATACTAGTGTAAACTAACACAGAGACAGGAACAAGGACACTAAGTACAATCACCCACGAAACACACAAAGAATATGGCTGCCTAAATATGGTTCCCAATCAGAGACAACGATAAACACCTGCCTCTGATTGAGAACCACTTCAGACAGCCATAGACTTAACTAGAACACCCCACTAAGCTACAAACCCAATACCAACACACCACATACAAAAACCCCATGCCACACCCTGGCCTGACCAAATAAATGAAGATAAACACAAAATACCTTGACCAGGGTCTGACAGCCAAATACATTTAAACTCAGTTTTTCACAATTCCAATTGATCCTAGTAAAAATTCCCTGTCTTAGGTCAGTTAGGATCACCACTTTATTTTAAGAATGTGAAATGTCAGAATAATAGTAGAGAGAAAGATTTATTTCAGCTTTTTTTCTGTCATCACATTCACAGTGGGTCAGAAGTTTACTTGCACTCAATTAGTATTTGGTAGCATTGCCTTTAAATTGTTTCACTTGGGTGAAATGTTTCGGGCAGCCTTCCACAAGCTTCCCACAATAAGTTGGGTGCATTTTGGCCCATTCCTCCTGACAGAGCTTGTGTAACTGAGTCAGATTTGTTAGCATGCCTGCACGCAGATTCTTTTTCAGTTCTGCCCACAAACGTTCAATGGGATTGAGGTCAGGGCTTTGTGATGGCTACTCCAATACATTGACTTTGTTGTCCTTAAGCCATTTTGCCACAATTTTGGAAGTATGCTTGGGGTCATTGTCTACTTGGAAGACCCATTTGCGATCAAGCTTTAACTTCCTGACTGATGTCTTGAGATTGCTTCAATATTTGTTTGTTCTCCAAAAAAGTACCATCGTTGTCCCCACATGCAGTTGCAAACTGTAGTTTTACTTTTTAATGGCTGTTATGGAGCAGTGGCTTCTTCCTTCTTCCTCCTTGCTGAGCGGCCTTTCAAGTTATGTCGATATAGGACTCGTTTTACTGTGGATATAGATATTTTGTATCTGTTTCCTCCAGCATCTTCACAAGGTCCTTTGCTGTTGTTCTGGGATTGATTTGCACTTTTCGCACCAAAGCACGTTCATCTCTAGGAGACAGAACGCGTCTCCTTCCTGAGCAGTATGACCGCTGCGTGGTCCCATGGTGTTTATACTTGTGTACTATTGTTTGTACAGATGAACGTGGTGCCTTCAGGTGTTTGGATGAACCAGACATGTAGAGGTCTACAATTTGTTTTCTGAGGTCTTGGCCTATTTCTTTTGATTTTCCCATGATGTCAAGCAAAGAGGTACTGAGTTTGAAGGTAGGCCTTGAAATAAATCCACAGGTACACCTCCAATTGATTCAAATGATGAGACTATCAGAAGCTTCTAAAGCCATGACATAATTTTCTGGAATTTTCCAAGCTGTTTAAACTTACAGTCAACTTAGTGTATGTAAACTTCTGACCCACTGGAATTGTGATACAGTGAAATAATCTGTCTGTAAACAATTGTTGGACAAATTACTTGTGTCATGCAAAGCAGATGTCCTAACTGACTTGCCAAGACTATAGTTTGTTAACAATAAATTTGTGGAGTGGTTGAAAAATGAGCTTTAATGATTCAAACCTAACCGTATGTAAACTTCTGACTTCAACTGTAGTATTACTTTCTTAGCTGCAGTATACATATCTCCCTTGCATATTACATAATTAATGCAGCAGCATAAAAGACATTTTTGGACTCACCTTGTGAAGGTGGCGCGGCGGTCCTTTGTGAGCAAATTTAGTCATCAAACTTCATCATCAAAGTCTGGCATTCCCTGGATTTAAAAAAACACACAGCCACTCCATTGAATAGCAGGTGAACGTTAGTGGTTGCTTTGCAATGCTTGCAGTTAGTCACTGATTCTTTCCAAACAACTCATTGTTGAATTTGTGATTTCCAACTTGTTGTGTAATCTTTATGGCCGATGAGCACCGATACGTTTTAATCTATAATTTCTCTTCATATGACATGGATTAAAAAGGATTTGACAGTAGATTGTCAACTTAATTCATGATTATTACTGCTAGCTAAGACATTGAAAGTCAGATGTTGGCATGATCAGTCCAATCAAGCTACTGTGCTTATAACGTGATTTAACGTCATTTTATCTATGGCCAATGACCTTGAGCCGTCTTGGAAGGGCACTTGTAATATATATATCTCTATGGCATGACCCAAAGGGCTGACATTTTGGATGTTTACTTAAACTTGGCGATGACGTACTGTCCCCATGAGTGGCAGAACACTGAGCCAATCACGGCGCAATGCTCCTATTTTCTGCCGGCTCGCCCCTCCACAACAGAAAGCACTGATCGAGGCTGAAACACCTGCATTTTGGAGCTGCCTTACTCAAGAAAACAAAAAGAGACAAAAAGAGACCATGTTTGTATGCAGCTTTATTAACTGAATATCTTTTTTTTTTACATTGTTTAAATACTGATATGTGACAAGTATTACAAAACAGGCAACCCCCCCCCAAAAAAAATAATAATATATATATACAGTTGAAGTCGGAAGTTTACATAAACCTCAGCCAAATACATTTAAACTCAGTTTTTCACAATTCCTGACATTTAATCCTAGTAAAAATTCCTTGTCTTAGGTCAGTTAGGATCACCACTTTATTTTAAGAATGTGAAATGTCAGAATAATAGTAGAGAGACTGATTTATTTCAGCTTTTATTTCTTTCGTCACATTCCCAGTGGTTTAGAAGTTTACATACACTCAATTAGTATTTGGTAGCATTGCCTTTAAATTGTTTAACTTGGGTCAAACGTTTCGGCCAGCCTTCCACAAGCTTCCCACAATAAGTTGGATGAATTTTGGCCCATTCCTCCAAGCAGAGCTGGTGTAACTGAGTCAGGTTTGTAGGCCTTCGTGCTCGCACACGCTTTTTCAGTTCTGCCCACACATTTTATATAGATGTGAGGTTTGTGATGGCCACTCCAATACCTTGAATGTGTTGTCCCTTTGCTGGTGTGCTTGGGGTCATTGTCCATTTGGAAGACCCATTTGTGACCAAGCTTTAACTTTCTGACTGATGTCTTGAGATGTTGCTTCAATATATCTACATAAATTTGTGGGGTGATTGAAAAACAAGTTTTAATGACTCCAACCTAAGTGTATGTAAACTTCCTACTTCAACTGTATATATACATTTTTTTTTGCTAAGATGTGTGGCTCAAAACTGGTGGAGCTCTACTGACTGTGTGGCATTAACAGCAAGCTACACAGGTGAAACGCAGGCTACCTGCAAGTGATGAAAGCTACATTCCAAAAGTTTGTTTTATTAAATGAAGAATGTCAAATGGCATACTATGTGCTTGCATGCAGCAATGTCGCATGGATCATTTTCATGCTTAAAATAGGCGTATCACTGTTTTTCTCCCAAAAAATGGTACACTCTCACAAGTAATCGAATGCAAATGTCCATTCAGATATTCGATTAATCAATTAACTGTGCCTGTGGCACTCCAGGAGCAAGGTTGCCTTCCCCTGGTCTATAAGCTATTAGAGCTCTCCTCTGATTCAAAAGAAGACAGGAGTAGCCCTCTACACCAGTTGTCCTCAGAGGCACTTAGCCAAGGCCATGAATCAAAACCTCCCACTTCAGGTCCTGCTGCCGCCTCGCGCCAGATGATATTAAATATTGAAATAGTTTTCGTCTCACAAGATCGGCGTCGCTCTTTATTTATTCCGCTTAAAGAAGAAAGGCTGACCCCCATAACTGCCAGTACCCCCTCCTCCACTTCCCCTCCATCCCCACCCTTCCCGGCGCCTGCCTGTCTTCGTCTCTCATGCCTTATTCAATCGCTCACTCCTCTCTTTCTTCACCTTACTTTGTTGTCTGTTTTCTGCTGGTATCCTACATCTCTGCATTGCTGATGTGACAATCTCCCTTGTACCGTTGATGTCGGCCAAAGGTTGACACAGATGCACAAAGAACTGTTTCGACACTACAAAATCAATTAACTGTTCATGTTTTTGCTTAGCCGCAACTTTATCACAGATTATTGGGGGGGGGGGGATTGTCCTAACTAAGCAATGCAGCTGGCTGTGGTGTGTAAGAGAGAGGGATATGGTGAAGGTGGGAAGCAGGCCCTATGCTCACAGGTACTTTGTTCCTGGCAGGCAGGCTGGAAGGCAGGCAGCTAGCCAGGCGGAGTGGTCTCACAGGCATGTACGGTCCATCACGTCCCCGTAATGAATGCCTAACGGGCGCTATAACCCCCCTTCTCCGCTCCTCTCCCCCTAGCCCCTCTACTGTCAGCCCTGTGTGCCTGGGATTCTTCTCAACAGAAGAACTCAAAACACAGCCTGAGACAAGTCTCTTAATAGGACAAATGTGTGGAACACTTTCTGTGACCAAGAAGTCGAACAAGGTTGGTAGAATGGATTTAAAAAGAACTAAGAGACAAAGAGCAAGTGAGAGGCAGAGATGTCTAATATGACGAGGAAGAGGACAGGTGAAAGTATTCTCCGTGTGTAGGAGGAGATGATTGCGTCACTGCCTAGTCGCGTGGGGTATGCCATGTGGAAAAGAAGTGTCAGGAAAGGGACACGCAGGCACACAGAGAGAGACACACACACACACCCCGACAAACTTCAACTCCACCTCATAACTCACAAGTCAGTGTCCCACTTGAACAGGACGCACGAGGCTTTGCTGTAATTAGCTGACAGGGCCAAATAAAAGCTCTCTCCTCTTTGTAGTGCCGTGCGATTAGTGCTTTATGAGGTGCGTTTGGTTTCGGTTTTATTATCAAAAAATGATCAGTTTTCAATATTCATTTTTTTTAAATGACATTAAATGCACTATGCATTATGTGGGTTGAATGCTGTATCAACTCTGATTTATTTGTAAAAAATTATAAACGTCCCACGATGGTAGTGACTGCGCATTACTGCTTATTAACCATCATTTATTCACATTGCTTTACTTTCATAAAATGTTTAAATTGTTGTGTATATTAGTTTGTTTTATTCTGCCTATGCTGTCTGACAAAATCACTAAGGTATATTTAAAAAAAAAAAAAACATTTTTACTTTTATGACTGCCAGTAGAATGTATTAATGGATGCCAAGGGAAACCAGGCTTCCCCAAAAAAATTACCAAGAACACAATTAAATAATTTATCTTTTGTCTCAAGACTTTCCTTCAATTTGCAAGAGGCAGAATGTATCTCACCGGATAAAGCTTCTGAGTGAGTGAAACAGCTCCTCTCTATCTCAGTATGTGTAGGCCATCTATTTGATGCAAGGGAAGTCAGCAAGAATTTGGCTACTCTTTAAAACAAAACAAAAAGATCTGCGTTAAGCTCATCTGAATGAGCTCAACTGTGACTGGTCCTGGTGCACCCCAAAAAAAATGTCAAGGGAAGCCAGTTTGGACTTGGCTTCACACCAATCACAAACCAAACATCATTTACAGATACAACTTGAATTGTTTCATCTCGTTGTGTCGTTTTCCTCTGGTGACGAACTAGTTGGAAACAGCTTGACCATGCTGTAGTAGGTTATGCAACTGTCTGTTTGTGGACTTCCCTGGACAGATGCTGCTCTCCAGTTTTGCAATGAATTTAGGCCTATATATCACAGTGAATAGGGATATTAACTAACATAGAGGAAATAACACAATTATCACAACACATAGGTTGTAATATGGGTTTTCTTTTTCCTGGCTTAGCTTCCTCAGTGATTTTACTACTGATGACTGCTGAATACCTGCTATCAAGACCAAACAAGTAGATGCGCAATGGATTATTGTCATTGTAGTTGCAGTAATTACCACATTTTCTGTGCTAAACTATGTAGAATATTGGCCTGTTGGAAACTACAACTCACTGCTACTTCCCACAGTTCAGGCTGGATTGTATTTATCTCTAGAGAAACTGTGCAATCTGTTCACAGAAAAAAAAACTAAGGAAATTGATTTCAAAGAATTGAACTGATGCCATTCAATTAGGTGTTTAAAAACCGGTTAATCGCTCAGCACTACCTCTGTGTCTTCAGCTAATGGCACCACACTTCCCAGTCTCCTCTTCGACATCAGTCGTCTGTATCACTGTCTGTCCACTCCAGCTCCCTCCCTGGGTGACATGGTGAGATCCAGTTACAGCAGCAGTCAGGGTACAGCGATCAAGGAGAAACGTCATCACAGTGACAGTGGAGAGTCCATCAGGAAGTGTCCCAGAGAGAGAGAAGGGGAGTGTGCCCTCACCTACCTCCCCTGGGCCTTATCATAAAGAGAGTCGGGCAGGGTGAGAGACAGAGAAGAAAGGGGAGAAAAAGGTAGAAAGACAGCAATGTGATGCATCTCTCTCATTCTTCCTCTCTGACTTTCCTCTTCAGTAATATCTTACTATTGCCATTCGCTATCCACCTCTGGGCCTTCTCCAAGAGAGAGAAAGAGAAATGGAGAGAGCCGGAGAGAATGATATATTTTGTGGGGGCGTTGGTCTTACAGGTGTAGGATAATAATTTGACCTATATTGTCACAGAAAAATAATCCTCCTGCAAATAGGATTTGAACGTTTAGTCCCTAATGTTACATGGTCCCATGTGGCTCAGTTGGTAGAGCACGGCACTTGCAATGCCAAGGTTGTGGGTTTGATTCCCACAGGGATATGAAAAACATATGTTACTTGATCAGGGGTTAGGCTATTAGCTGGCCAAAAGTAGTCTACTTGAAAGTGAAATACTGTCATGTGATTTGTCAGTTAAATATTATTTGTGTACGTCACAAAGCTCATCTGCATTTCCTGCAGTGCAGGAAAAGTCTCAGCAACAAATGAGGGATCAAATTAAGATCTTACATCTGTATAACTCATCCCCTCACTGGAGAAGATGTGGTGGGGGGGACCAGGGGCTAGAAGGTGAGATGAGTTTGAGATGCAGCATGTCACTCAGGGCTCCTGCCCAAGCCTCAAATTCATGAAGTGGATGCTCATCTATGTGAGGGTGAGAGAGCGAAGTGACTCATTGTTTTAATGAGTCACACGCTCCCGAGCTACATTCCTCAATGACCCTAATATACTGTACTGGCTGCATTCCCTCTCTTCCTTCTTACCATATTCACTCTCTATTCTCTCTTTCTCTCTCTCTCTCTCTTCTCTCTTTCTTTCTGTACTCTCCAACCCATAGCGCTCCTCTTGTTCCCAATGCCTTTTCTCTTTGTGAGACCATCTTTTGTTCAATCTCTCCTTTTTTCCCCCTCTCTGTCCTGTTCTCTCTCACAATCTTTCACTGGGGAATCGTTGTTTCATTTTCATTGACTGACCAAAAAGGTGTCACTTTGCAGATATCCAGTCGTCCTTCAAGGACTTTGGACGCTAACAAGCTTAGGCAGCCAGGAGCAGTGAAATACACGAGGCTTTTGGCATTGTAGCAAAACATCTATTTGGAACACTGGTCCATAGTCGGCCAATAGTCATTGTAATTATTAAAACCACTCAAATGGTAAAGAGAGGCTATGCTCTGTCTGAATCCAGATACTGACCACAGGTCAACCGGATCTTAATGATGTCCAGCCCGACGACCTGCATCACTGACCTGAGGACAGTTGGCAAGAATATGATCATGCCTAAGGAAATTCCCAACAGCTCAGTGCCTGTAGGGCTTTCACTTATCACTAGCCAACACCCCTCTCACCCTTCAACATTACCCCCCCCCTCCCCCCTCCCCCTCCCCCTCCCCCTCCCACCCGCATTTGACTAGGTGCTCCCCGTAATTGTCCTTTAAGGGGGCGCGTTCTTTTTGTGTGCATTACAATCAGCTCCAGCCGCAATTAGCTGGCTCGGGGGCTGCCCGTGTTCACCCGGAGAATGGGTCATAAATAATAAGTAATGGGCCCAAATGAGGCTGTTGGTTATCGTTCGGACTGGACGTGGGTGGCCAGTGGCATAGTGAGTATGCTCTGGAGTAATTGCACTCGGCTGTGAATAATCCATACTGAAGAACAGGAGGAACAGAGTGAAGATAGCGAGGGATGAAGGCGGTGGTAGAAGAGGATAGAGGGACGGGGAGTCATGTGGAGAAAGGAGTGGACAATTCAAATGTGCTTTCTCCTTATTGATTGCTCATCTCTCAGGTAAGAGATGTCGCAGAGGGCCTAATACTCGACAGGTGGAGGTTACGGGGCGGGGGGATTTGTAATGAGGTACTCTGGATGAAGCTTCAGAACGGCTTCATAGCTAACATGTAGTAGACCTCTTAGTTCTAGTATAACCTTGACATACTCCCCTAATACCACTCTACACACACATTCATAATTTTACACACACACACACACACACACACACACACACACACACACACACACACACACACCCACACGGATGTCCCAGCCTCTCCTCTGTAAGTAGATGCACATATAAATGTAGCTGTGGACTCCCATCTCTGATCAAATGCTTTATCTCCTGACACTGTCGTGACTCATTAAATCAGTAACACGCTAGCGAAGGCAAGCTCTGCAGTAGCACTACAGCACACTCCCTTCCACTTTAAATCCAGCACAGTTTTACTTTGGCACTGCGCTGCGCCCATTTTTCACACTTACCTCTTGGCAAGCATCTCCGAAAACCCAAGCTTCCCGAGAAGAAGAGAGATAAAAGCCTCCGTTTTGGTCTGTGACGGCTACTGTTGTAGCCCCCCTATTGCAGAAGTGAGTGTGTCTGTTAACTCGATCGCACTGTGTAGGGCTGGGCGATATACTCTATTTAAACATACTGGTATTAATGCATGGACCGGTTTGGGTTTTTACTTGACCTTCTATGACCGTACTTCAGTGTTTGGTTTGTTAGATGTGATACCCTACTCCGCACAGTGTAACAAAATGGTATGTCATACACTGCATTTTTGAGGAACAATGGGAAAATAATTCTGCTTTGAAAGTTGATAAACTTGTAGACTCACTTTTGAGAAAATGGCCTTTGAATGTTTTGGTATTTAGTGAAGAGCTCCTCTTTGTCTACATCCATTCAGCATCGTTTACCGTTCACACACTCTTAAGCTTTAGCCCCACCCATCTCGTTTCGCTCTTGAAGCATTCAGAGCGCACACTTGACCTCTGGATAACATGAAAACAGTTTGGGAAACACAAGTGTTTTTCTTTATTTTTACTATTTTCTAAATTTAGAATAATAGTGAAGACATCAAAACTAATAACACAAATAACACATATGAAATCATGTAGCAACCCAACAAATGTTAAAACAAAACATATTTTATATTTGAGATTCTTCAAAGTAGCATTCTCTCAACCAGCTACACCTGGAATGCTTGAAGGAGTGCCGACATATGCTGAGCACTTGGCTGCTTTTCCTTCACTCTGCGGTCCAACTCATCCAAAACCATCTCAATTGGGTTGAGGTCGGGTGATTGTGGAGGCCAGATCAGATGATGCAGCACACCATCACTCTCCTTCTTGGTCAAAAAGCCCTTACACAGCCTGGACGTGTGTTGGGTCATTGTCCTGTTGAAAAACAAATGACAGTCCCACTAAGAGCAAACCAGATGGGATGGTGTATCGCTGCAGAATGCTGTGGTAGCTATGCTGGTTAAGTGTGCCTTGAATTCTAAATAAATCACCAACAGTGTCACCAGCAATGCACCCCACGCTTCCGGGTGGGAACCACACATGCAGAGATCATCCGTTCACCTACTCTTAATTTTTTATTTATTTAACCATTATTTATGTAGGCAAGTCCGTTAAGAACAAATTCTTATTTACAATGACGGCCTACCCTGGCCAAACCCGGCCTACCCTGGCCAAACCCGGACGACGCTGGGCCAACGCCACCCTATGGGACTCCCAATCACAGGCAGTTGTGATACAGCCTGGAATATAACCAGGGTCTGTAGTGACGCCTCTAGCACTGAGATGCAGTGCCTTAGACCGCTGCACCACTCAGGAGCCAATGACAAAGACACAGCGGTTGGAACCAAAAATCTCAGATTTGGACTCATCAGACCAAAGGACAGATTGCCACCGGTCTAATGTCCATTGCTCATGTTTCTTGGCCCAAGCAAGCCTCTTATTATTGGTGTCCTGTAGTAGTGGTTTCTTTGCAGCAAATCAACGATAAAGGCTTGATTCATGCAGTCTCCTCTGAACATTTGATGCTGAGATGTCTCTGTTACTTGACCTCTGTGAAGCATTTATTTGGGCTGCAATTTCTGAGGCTGGTAACTCTAATGAACTTATCCTCTGCAGCAGAGGGTAAGGCTGGGTCTCCCTTTCCTGTGGCGGTCCACATGAGAGCCAGTTTCATCATAGTGCTTGATGGTTTTTGCGACTGCACTTGAAGAAACTTTCAAAGGTCTTGAAATGTTTCTTGCCATAATATGGACTTGGTCTTTTACCAAATAGGGCTATCTTCTGTATACCATCCCTATCTTGTCACAACACAACTGATTGGCTCAAACGCATTAAGAAGGGAAGCAATTCCACAAATTAACTTTTAACAAGGCACACCTGCTAATTGAAATGCATTCTATTCCAACCTCATGAAGCTGGTTGCAATGCTGTCAAGGCAAAGGGTTTCAACTTTAAAATATGAAATATATTTTATTTGTTTAACACTTTTTCAGTTACTATATGATTCCATATACGTTATTTCATGGTTGTGATGTCTTCACTATTATTCTACAATGTAGAAAACATTCCAAATAAAGATGAACCCTTGAATGAGGTAGGTGTGTCCAAACTTTTGACTGGTACTGTATATAGCCAAGTAATAGTTACCCATTGTGTGTTTATTTATTCTGTGTGTTATTTATTTATTTATTTATTTCATTGTTGAGAGGTGCCCGTAAGTAAACATGTCGCTGTTAGTCTACACATGTTGTTTACGAAGTATATGACAAAAACAATTCGATTTGATAGACACACACAGACAGCTGCTCCGTTGCGCCAAGCACAGTGGCCAGAGGGAGTGTCCAGTCTAGCAATTTAAATATCAGCTCATCCAGGCTTTTTTATGAACACCTTCCACTCACCTACAGCCCCTAACCCACTCAATTGTCTGCTGGTGCTGCCTCTCTTCCCAGCAAACTCCCCTTGTCACTCATTTGCTTTCAGATGCGCTGGTGTTGCAGACCCGTAACAATAGACTGGCAGCCGTCTATTTCTGTTCATACTCTGCCAGGGTTGAAACTTTTCACGAAAACATGGATCTCTCAGACTTTAACGTGTAAAGTCAAGTTTGTCAGATCACACCTCAAAAGGGGGGGGGGAAGGTGACAACTTTGTCTCAATCTGCAGCTAAACGTGATGGTTAAGAGATGTTTTGCCTTCAGTGTATGTTAGGCGCGTGTATTACAAACATACACACACACATATACGCAGCAAAACCCCACCGTAGGTTGATCTGGTCTCTGTTGAATCTACATGCTTAGTAATACTCCTATCTCTGTCTGTCTCCTCTGCTGACTCTCACATGTGCTGATTGAGAGAGAGAAAGACTGCGCAAGTCTTAATGTGAAGGAGATGGAGAGAGGGAGTAAGAGGATGAGAGACAGGGGGAGGGAATGGGCTGAAGAGAGAGTTGTAGACAGGGGCAGAGTTCATATGGCCTTTCAATATTTCTTTATTTTATTTCTCAGACCATACCCAAGTGAGACACAAACCTAACCAAGTCATTATTTTCTAGGTTGGAACAAGTGGAATCACTTTAAAATGTTATCCACTTCGATGTGCTTCGTGCATCTTTTTCACAAAATAATCTAGTTGAATCCCAGCAGGACAACCAATACAGTAAACTAACTCTAAACCACATCATCAGCCCGTCTCTACCTCGGCTCTATCTGACTTGGAGGTCAGCCTGCCTAGGGCATATAGAGGAACACAGGGGCACTCAGGCCCTGTGTCGGGGTCGTAACCTTACAGTTGTGGTGTAATAGCATCAGGCTTTCCCGCTGACACACAGCAGATTATGTCCTGTCTCCTGGCTCTGCTCTGTTCTAATGTGCTCCCGGGTGGCCTTCTCTTTTTATGGCTGGGCCAGCCTCCTACTGCCGGATGCCTGGCTGGAATGCTAACGAGATCAACTGAGAGGGTCACCTCCATACAGCCTCTCAGAGGCTGATGCACACGCAAACACTCAGACAGATGCACACTCACACGTGCACCCGCACACTTTTTTCCAATAGACCCTCTAAACACCCCGGGGGACCTCAGCGTCCGCCCTTGATGAGATCACATGACAAAGGTTAATGGCATCCATCCTCCTCTCACAGGAAGGATGACCTGCTGTGGAACAGGGCCTGGAGAGGAGGACAGGAGATGGGGAGGGAGAGGTGAGAGGAATACAGTGTCATAGTGTTGACACTGGCTGTGAGCTGTCACCGTATGAAGTGTGGACAGGAAATGGAACCGAGACACGGTGCATGCTGCCAGGTCGCAATTGTAAATGAGAACTTGTTCTCAACTTGCCTACCTGGTTAAAAAAAAAATGCTAAGTGTTGAAGGTGGGGAGAAATAAGGAAGAAGGTGGCGAGGAAAGGAAAGAAGATGTTGGCAACTGTGGATTCAATTGAATCAAACCAAACTGACATTGCAGTAGTTATGTACCTCTTCGCCCCCCCCCATGATCGAATGGAATCATAGAAAGTCTCATACTAAACTATTATGCATACTAATAATAACACTAATCATTTAATTCATTGGATTTACATAGCTCTGCTCCATTCCTGCTGTTCAACACACTTCACATCGTAAAATATAAAAACTCACCTCGTCCCACACAGAGTAGAATCCTCATTAGAGGCTGCCAATTTGCATAAACATTACTCAGCACCAGTAGCTCCTTTAGGGTTTTCAAAGGGTTAAATTGATACTTTTGTACTTCCCCATAGTCAGGTGAACTTGTGGATTTTCAGTATGAAGGAAGTTAAGAGGTAGTTTTGTAAGCCAATGCTAACAAGCATTAGCGCAATGCCTGCAAGTCTATAGATGTCAGCTAACATGCTAATAGGAACAACCTTATCCCTTCAACTTGACAATACGACCCTTAACGCCCCTTTCAGGCTAACAATCAATCTCATCATTTAATATTCATATATATAATGGTCTGAAGCTTGAAATTAATTTGGGTTATGTGGGGGGATAAAAAGGAGTCGATAGCAATTTGAAAATTACACCTCTGGAAATGCTGGGAGGGTGGCTCTGTCTATACAGAACACTCAGCTCTCCATAATTACATCCATATGTGCTTTTAAGATTATAGGTTGTCTTGTCAGATGGTTTGCGAAGACGATGCCTAGTGACCAGAGTTGTATAACGACATTACAAGCTAAACCTTCTCGTGCCTCACGTCTCTTCACTTAAACAACAATATGCACATTTACAAGCTGCTCCGTGATATTAGGATGTTGTAACACTGAGCCACTGTATAGCTCTTCCTCTTCCCTCCTCCTCTCTCCGTCTTTGCCCCCCCCCCCCTCTATCTCTCTCTTAATCTCTCTCACTCTCTCTCTCTCTCTCTCCTTTCACACTCCCACAGGCTCATGTTTATTTCAGGGTGGTTCGTGAGATTGGGGGCAACAGCGACAGACATCATTAGGAAGTGGCAGACATTTCACCTTTACCTAGAGAGCTCTAAATAAAGACCTTGGATTATTCAGAGAGACGGAGAGAGATGATGGAGAGAGAGATGGGGGGGGGAGAGTGGTGGCAGAGAATGGAGGGCATGCAGAGATTGTATATTATATGTGAAAATGAATCGATGGTCAGACTGGTCCTATAACAAATCCCTGAGAGAAAATCCCGCACACGAAAACAACTCGAATGCAAAAGCGAAAAAAGAATCACAATCCACTGTATAGGTTGCCGCATTACATTTCCTCTGACTGTACTCTAAATGAAATGCATGTCCTGCATCTCTGCCACAGGTCATTGTCCTTTCAGGATACACAGCAAGCAAATATAAACAGCTGACTTCACCGTCAAAGAGTGGAAAAAATGACAATAAACACTAAGCGGGAAACGCTCTCTCTCGTCCCATGCTTCCTCTCAGATGATTGATGGCCACCATTGTTCAATGACTTTTATTCACGGCAGTGGTAATTGCTTTTTGATATTATTACAAATGAGAAATTACTCTGTCCCATTACCGGAGCCCATGATAAACAATGGGGGCCTCCGTCGAGTCGCCTGATAAGGGGGGGGGGGGTTCTGCCGCTCCAACTTGACTTATCAGGCCTGAGTTATAGAGGAGGGAGACAAAAGGCGAGACCGATAGAAAGGACGATAGGCTGAGATGTTTCCTTTTTTCACTTGTTAATTATGCTCCGTCTGCAGGAAAATGACATTGGGCCTTGAACTCGCATCTGAATGTAAGCTTGCTGAACATGGACAGTGAAGGAGCAGTGAAATACTATATTTGTACATTTTCAGTATGCTCTGCTATGAGTTCAGATACTTGAATACGTCAGATAATGAGATCTTTACTCTCTTCTTCAATCCTGGTCTAGGAGACCCACATGGTGGGCAGGCTTTTGCTCCGGTGCTAATACAGGGCGTTGCAACATGTTGTCGTGCTTTGGCTTTGCTTCGTTTTTTTGAACGGGAGAAAGAACGAGTTCTTCCCTCCCATGCAACACCTATGTCTGTGTCTACTCTAATTAAATTGCCTTGAGAGCTGGTATTTATAGCCTGGCTCTCCTCTCATGTCAGTGTGTGTAAGTAATGTCCTGGAACGTCAGTCACATCTCATTTCCACGGCCCCTTTGGCACTAACAAGATGACCCCGTCCGCCTCCACTCTCTGCTAGGGCCAATGGGGGGAGGGGGATGCTAATCACCCGTCACTTATCTGTCCCGTCAGTGGCTGACAATGAGCCGTGGCGACGGGTGACAGATGAGGAAGTTCCAGCGTTGGTGATGAGGAAGTGCTCAGTCGGGGCCTAATCGGATAAGACCGCGCCTCCAGGGACCCTGGGGACCCTACATTAACACCCAGTGGCATTAAAGAGATGGTGACATATTAAGAGAGGGGTGAACATGACCCCATGTGTTACAGAGTTCATGACTCCGTAATGGGGACAAGATGCACAACGAGAGGCTAGCTGTCAATATGGTTAGTCACTTAGATTTGGCCTTGGCATGAGGTGAGAAATTATGCCCTAAGAGGCCCTTATAGATGCAAAAATATTAACTTTCTAAATCAAAGCCAGCTAACTGTGATGGGCCAGTTGGAAACATCCAAGGATCCAGTGCTGGTTCATATACTGGAACTTGAGAAACAGCACTCTCAGACTGTGTTCCCCAACTCCAGGCCTCGAGTCCGACCAACAGCACACATTTTTATTGTAGCCTTGGACGAGCCCACCTGATTCAACTTGTCAACTAATCATCAAGCCCTCATTAAGTTGAATCAAGCGAGTTTGTCTGGGGCTACAACAAAAATGTGTTATTGCTGAGTGCACTCCAGGACTAGGGTTGGGAAACCTTGCTGGAGGACATGATGCTTCATCATAACGCTAAACAAACAACTATTTCCCGAGATCCTCCTCTCAAGAGTTAGTCTGCTAGAGTAGCGCGAGGGTCACTGCAATATGGCAGATACGTTTCCAGCCCACTCTCTCATTGGCCAGCGTTCTCCTCCTGACCTTGTGTCCTCTTTACACATCCATCCCATCCCTCCCTTCCTCCCACTCGGAGGGCCAAACAGACTTTCATCAGCTCCCAGCTCTCCTCGGGTCCCTGCTTCCCCCACACCACCACCACCACTAGCAGCCACCTACTGCCTACCAGTGTTATTAATAGATGAATCAGCCGTCTTGTCCTCCCCTCCGGTTGGCTGCCATGGTAGCAGGGGATGTCTAGTGCCTCGGAGCAGGTTATGGAGGTGGAACAATAGATTGGTCAAGGGAGAGCGAGAGAAGGTGGGCGGATCGATGGGTGTGGCTGCAGTTTCTCAGGCCAGGGAGAGTTTGTATGAACTGGTGAAACTATGGGTGGCCATTTTGGAGACAACTTCCTATGAGAGTGAAATGTGTCACTGAATGACAGCTCACCTGGTGAGGTGATGTATACTGATGAACAGAGTGGGTGTCTGTCTAGCTTTTGATATGTCGCACTAACTAGCTTTCACTTGTTTATGTGGGAGCAATTTCCTGTGTTGAAGGGTTTTACTTGGCGGTGGGGGAAACTAGAACTGACTGTTTTGCTCAGATGTTACAGACTGTTTTATGTTTCGAGGTGTTGAGAAGGTGAAAGGTTTTCAAGCGTAGTATTGATTGAGCTTTAATTCAAAGGCCTGCCTCGGCTCATAAAGACTTTAAATGTATGGTTCCTCACTTGTCAGCCCTGTGCAACTCTGAATTCAAATACCGATATTAAATAACCAATATTTTGTCTGTGTTACTCTCAGATAGCTCCTCAGAAGTTGTGTTGCTTGTAAATTTATCCTGTCGCGCTTCACAACCCCCATAACATGTTCTTGTCTTGCCGTTTTGTTATCCTGTGAACGAACTACTGGAAAATTGGTAAGCTGTTAAAAAACAAAGGCCTATTCCCTCACAGGAATAGGCCAAGTTCCCAGTAGAGTGAGTCCATCCTCCACCCATAGTTACTGAGTAAAGCTTGCGTGCACCAATTCCCTCCCCAATACACTCTCACATGTGAGCTTCCCAAATGAGATCCCACAGTTGCCCATGGACACGGAAAGAATGTTTCCCTAATTGATAGGCGCTAGTCACATGACACGGGAAGAGTTTGCAATTAGTGGACTGTGCCTGGGGGCTCAGTTTGACTGTCCACAGGGGCCCCGGGTTGCGTGTTGGAAGTCAGTTAGTTGCACTAGTTCTAGAGGGCCAGTGAGGGTTCTGGTGTCTGTGTCAGTGCATGTGTATGTCCTTGTGTGTGTGGGCACACTAGAGGAGGCCATTTTGCACTCCTCGAGCATCAATAGCTCGATCCTCCTCCCACTACCCACAGAAAATACCAATTGGACCTGCGGCTACTCACGACAGGAAGAGAAGAAGAAAAAAACATACAGCCAAAGTTGTTTATTTTTGCCCGTATATCTCAAGGTTATTTGTAATCTCATACTGGGAGAGAAAGCCATGCAGTCTTTACAGATTCCTCTTAACCTGCAACAATGAACCGTAAGGGCGAAGAAGGCACTTACCGTTTGTCTCAAGCCTTGAGTGGTGGTGCTGAAGTACCGTGTGGCAACGTGCCCTTAATGAGCAAGGCCCCCTTTGGTATCCCCTTATCTTCATAGTGTAGAGGTAAAAAAAATGGAATAGAAATCAAAGACATAGACATGTGTTGTGCATCAACCTCTGAAGCTCGGAGCGTGTTGGTGTCACCAGTGATGTGTGACTGTGGGGTATGCTTTCCATCGATTCACAATTCACACCTTCCTCATTTTTCGCCTTCCCCTCGTCTTCCCTAATCACCCCATCATGGGGACTGTGTCTATGGGCTTCTTTCGCTCTTGCTTTCTCTCGCTCTCTCGTGTTCTCTCTCGCGCTCTCTCTCTCGTGTTCTCTCTCGTGCTCTCGCTCGTTCTCTCTCTCTCTCTCTCTCGCTCGTTCTCTCTCGCTCTCTCTCTCTCTCTCTCTCTTTCGTTCTCGCTCTCGCTTACTCTCACTCTCTCGGTCTTCCAATTCTTCCACTTCTTTCCCTCCTGTGATGCAGACGAGAGGTCCTTATTGGCCGGTTGTGAGGAAAGGCACATTTTTTCCAGGCCTGCCTGTCTGGCTGGATAGGTAATCAGCTCCCACCCAGTGAGCCAGAGCGGCAGCCATCTTTACCTCCTCCTACCCCCTCTAATCACTGTCTGGGGCAGACCGAGTCAATCGCTCCCTCACCACACACTCGTCCCCTCGTTAGGGCCTTGGCAAACCTAGTGGGTGATCGTTTGGATCATCCCTCCATGCATATTCCAATCAATCAGACCATTCATATAATTATCATTTTGGCCTCACAGAGCGGTATTGTTAATTCCCATGACTCATAGATCTCAGATATAATGGGAGTATAATACATGGCAGTTATAGTTTGAAAATAGACGCATACAGTTGTCAAGACTAATAGAAATCAATTGAGCTGAGGCAGGGGCCATAGTAGAGGTTCAAGGGTGATGTTTGCAGCAAGCATGTTGCTTGGTAACAATTTCAATAAAACGATATGAATGAACATCCCAACATTTTTATTTTTGTAAGGATTGCTGTGGCATTTTGGCAGAAATATTTCAACTGCAAAGGACTACTATTCCTTCCACATGTACTAAGATCATTTGTTGATGACAGTTTAGACCCGAAACAGAACCTTCGTTCGCCGTACACCAACTTCTCAGACGGTTGGCCAACTTTAGCCACAAAACAAATGTAACGTTTTTTTTTTTCTTTCTTCTTCCCCTCCCCCCAAACTTTACCTTGTTGAACGCACCTTACGTCACACTAGGTCACCAGAGGCTCATTTAAGAAGCTGTCCTTTGTGCTGACGTACAGACTGTGACCTCACTGTCCTCTCAGGTTCTCTAGAGTGTAGTGCCACTCTCGGTCAAAGGGGCTGAAGTAGAAACGACAGGAAGGCTGTTAGAGAAAGTGATGGTTGGAGGAGAAATGAAAGAAAGGGAGGAGCAGAATATCAAGAGAAGGGAGCGAGAGAGAGAGAGAGAGAGAGAGAGAGAGAGAGAGAGAGAAGAAAAGAGAAAGAAGCTGACCTCTGTCCACGGCAGTACCAGGGAAATACAGCAGATGGATGAGTCGCTGATGTCTCACCCCTCTTCACCGTGGCGCAGGCACACACGGTCCATTTGTCAGCGTTTGACCCTCTCTTCCTACTACACGGGTTCCAGGCCGAGTCCCTAAGGCTTGCAGCTTAAAGGAGTGTCACTGCTGACTTGGCTCCGTGGTAGATGGCACTTAAAGATTTCAATCCCATAGTTGATGAACAGACTATATGTGTTCAACTCTAAATCATTGCAGTTTGGAGCATCACATTAAGTCCAGTGTCCTCCATCTTAGCCCTACCCAGGGATTTAATACAATTGATTGTGCAGTATGTCCATGTTAGCTACGTCAATACGCAGTAAATAGTGTATGTATGTCAATGCTACACTCGAGCATTTCACTAGCAGCTTAAGTCGTGCCCCGGGTACATGTTGGGAGGTGTCGGCTGCTGCTGTTGTTGTGGGCTGTTGTTAGCGGTGGGTTGTCAGATTATGGAAGGAGAAGGATTGTGTGCTGCTGTTGTTACAGTGAGCCCTCTTGGGGTGTTCTACACCTCGTCACCCTCTGCTGTCGACTGTGTTCTACTGGTCCCACAGGAGCGGCCCCTGCTGACAAACTGGGAAATAGCAGCACGGGAACAGCGAGGAGTGCTTTTATGTGTGTGTGCGTGTGTGTGTGTGTTGTGGCTTCCTTGACAATGTTTGGCCCTTAGGTTTATCATTATACCAACTGCCAGAGGGCTGTGGGCGTTGTACTGACAGTGCTGCGGTTGTTGTTATTAAAATGGCAGTTTTATATCAACAAAATGACAAGCACAAGACGAGAGTGTTTACATCCCCTCAGGATCAATAGCCGTCCAGCTATGCCATTGACGCAAACCTACATACTTATACACATTCACCATTCAAACAAAAACCCATTTTCCATTTCAAAAGGCACGCGACGAGCTAAATGCATTGTTCCTTTTGAAACTAAAGTGCTGCATTGTGCAACGCATTCAGATAAACTGTGTCAGATTCAGCAAACCCCAGCACCGAGTCTTATTATTGTGTCAGTAACCAAGCCTTGGAGCTAGGAAGGAAGGGCTGCTTTTCTTTTGAAGGAGCCACAAGGGTTTCTATTCAAAGCCTTGGAGCTCTGCATACCCTAGCAGGATTTGGATGTGCTATTAATGGGCTGAGATGAAGATGTGAATTCCGCACCACCGCCTTCATTTCCAAATCTACCACGCGGGGGGCAACAGATTGCGTTGCTGAGAAATTGCATTAGCTCAGACAGTTTGGTTCTGTTTTGTACACACGTATAGCGATTTGTTTTTGAGGAATTAAGTGCCGCGTGCTTATTTGTATGGTGTGTGTGTGTGTGTGTGTGTTTGCTCATCCGTGCACGCGAACGAGCGGGGCATGATTGTCTGCACGTGTTGGCCATTGTGTCATCCTGAAAGGGCTCAATTCCACATGTCATGCGCCGCGTTAAGCCACATGGAGAATGTGTGGTCAAGCATGGCCCAGATTTGTGTTTGTGATCCTAAGGCGTTGAGGCTGTTTGTTGCATATGTTACTGAAACTGGCCGGCCACAGGGGTGCGATGCAAGCAGACTTCCCCTGCCGTCTTTCTCGTCCTCAACAGCTCGAGCCAGACTAAGCCTAAGGAGCTACAGATGGGAATTAGACTAGCAAATCAGAGAATTCGGCCCGCAAGGAATTATAGTAGAGGTTTCGATATAATATCGCTCACATGCTTTAATATATTATTCAAATAGAATGGAAGAGATTATCATTATGACTCATTAAGGTGGGAAGATATAGTTATTCTGAGAACACCACTGGCTTGTGGGTATGCATTAGTACTAATTCAATGGGGACTGCAATCAGGTAATTACACATAGTGACACTGTGGATTAAAAACCAAGTGAAATTGCTACATAATTATTAAAAAAAATGATATTGGCAGAGTTAACCAACAACATGTCCTTACAAAAATAGTGTATTTTTGTCCAATCATAATTGTGAATGCAATAGTCTACCAATGTTGAAGAAGGGTTGCAAATGTGTTTGGTCAGTAGAGGTGACCGTGTGCTTGCGTGGCTTTTGTTTTAAAACTGACCTCACTAGTTCAAAGCCATGTCTGATGTCTAGCCAGAGGGCCTTTTAGTTTGATCTGGGAAGCAGACTCCAACATCAGAAAGTCAAGGCATCGATACATTTTTCTAGACTGTGAATGTGTCGCTGTATCTCTCAACACTTACCACTCTGACAGCATTTGATTGCTCCCTATGCTCAATCTGAATGCCCGTCTCATTCTGTTGAAACCTTTGCATGCTAATGTGGTCCATAATTGCTGTCATTTCCGGGAATCCAAAGAGAGCGAAAGTGTCAGAGTGAGTAAGAGGCGAGAAAGTGTGCGTTTCTTTTGTTGCGTGCATCTGAATGCTTCTGTTGATGCGGGTGACTGTGTCGGAGAGTTTGTTAATCAAGCACTGCCTCTAGCATTGTCTCTCTCAGCGAATCACTCTGGAATCTGGAGGGAGAACAATTACCATCTATACTCCTCAGTAGGAAACAGACACACACACACACACACACACACTCCACGTACAGTACTCCTCAACCAAGCAGGAATCCAGAATGTTTTTACCCCGACAGTCCCATCTGCTGGGCAAACGGACCAATTAGGAAACTCTTCTCATCTCGAATCAACAAAAACGCCTTTTGTGAATGTGACCGATTTACTTTTACGATTGTTGTTGTTTTCCCCCCGAGCAGAATGATTTTTGATTTTTTTCCTTCTGTACTGGGCCGTGTTCATAAAAGATAGGCGGTGTTGTTTGGCAGAGGCAGGCGCGTGGCTTGGTGCCGTCATTAACGCAGGCATTGGGTGCGTTCTGTTCCGTTAATCAATGGTTGGAGACCTGACCAGCCGCCGGTGTTCGATTGAGCGCCGGCGTCTGTAATGACAGGAGTGGCGTAGTCTGTAATGACAGGAGTGGCGTAGTCTGTAATGACAGGAGTGGCGTAGTCTGTAATGACAGGAGTGGCGTAGTCTGTAATGACAGGAGTGGCGTAGTCTGTAATGACAGGAGTGGCGTAGTCTGTAATGACAGGAGTGGCGTAGTCTGTAATGACAGGAGTGGCGTAGTCTGTAATGACAGGAGTGGCGTAGTCTGTAATGACAGGAGTGGCGTAGTCTGTAATGACAGGAGTGGCGTAGTCTGTAATGACAGGAGTGGCGTAGTCTGTAATGACAGGCATGTGGGTAACGGTGATGACTGGCGAGCTGACTGGCCAAAGGACAGGAGACTAGGGTATCGTTGACAACTGTAACGATTTTACCATTGTATGCTAGACTGCTGTCCCACTTCTTTTCCTTCCCTCTCCTTCTTTTGCTCTTCCTCCCTCTCACTACTTACCTCTTTCTCCTCTCCTCTTGTTTATAATGTTCTATTTCTCTCTCTCTCTCTCTCTCTCTCTCTCTCTCTCTCTCTCTCGATCTCCCCTTGCCTCTGTCTCTCTCTCTCTCCCTCTCGATCTCCCCTTGCCTCTGTCTCTCTCTCTCTCTCTCCATCTCCCTCTCGATCTCCCCTTGCCTCTGTCTCTCTCTCTCTCTCTCTCTCTCTCTCTCGCTCTCCCTCTCGATCTCCCCTTGCCTCTGTCTCTCTCTCTCGCTCTCCCTCTCGATCTCCCCTTGCCTCTGTCTCTCTCTCTCTCTCTCTCGCTCTCCCTCTCGATCTCCCCTTGCCTCTCTCCTCTAGTTCGATCAATGGCTTCCTCTTTGTTGCTCTGCGTATTGACAGGCTCGGGGCTTTCGGGTGTAATGGGAGACTGGTCAGGGGAGCTCATCCCTCTATAGGCCCAGCAGGACTGTAAATAGATTGTTCAATTGATGCTGGAACTATAGTACCTCTTACACTCAGTGTCATGTTTCACCTTTACAGTAGGACGGTCGGTAAAGCTGCCTTTCACAATTGCATGGGTTGTGCACTTCATGCTTATTTAATGATGTTATGGTTCATGGGGGAATGTTCTGCTTATTTAAGAAAATCCTGTTGTTTTCCTGCTACCTTTTACACTGTTTTGTTCTTAGTTGCTCCTATACACTTTAGTATAGAAAACATAAGGAACACCTTCCTAAGTTGCTCTCAAAACAGCCTCAATTTGTTGGGCCATGGAATCGACAAGGTGTTTGAAGACGTTCCACAGGGATGCTGGCCCATCTTGACTCCAATGCTTCCCACTGTTGTGTCAAGTTGTCTGGATGTTCTTTGGGTGGTGGACCATTCTTGATACACACAGGAAAGTGTTGAGTGTGAAAAACCCAGCAGCATTGCAGTTCTTGACACAAACCGGTGTGCCTGGGACCTACTACCATACCCCGTTCAAAGGCACTTACATTTTTTTGTCTTGCACATTCACCCTCTGAATGGCACACATACACAGTCCACAACCCTTCATCTATACTGATTATAGTAGATGTAACAAGAGACATCAATAAGTGATCAGTGCTTTCACCTGGTCAGTCTGTCATGGAAAGAGCAGCTGTGCTTATTGTTTTGTATACTGAATACTGTTTTGTATGTGAGAACAGAAAGGTTGAGCAGCAACTCACTCACTCTCCTTCCCATAGCCCTTCATGTTTACAGCTCAGCAGTCCCCCTTAGAAGACGGACCTTCACAAGTTCACCTCAGAGCAGGTTCAAACTGTTAAGTTTTAATGGGAAAAACTCTTGTCTTCTTTTTTATCTGTTATTTTACCAGGTAAGTTGACTTGAGAACACATTCTCATTTGTAGCAACAACCTGGGGAATAGTTACAGGGGAGAGGGATGAATGAGTCAATTGTAAACTGGGGATTATTAGGTGACCGTGATGGTTTCATGGCCAGATTGGGAATTTAGCCAGGACACTGGGGTTAACACCCCTACGATAAGTGCCATGGGATCTTTAATGACCTCAGAGAGTCAGGACACCCATTTAACGTCCCCCTACACAGGGCAGTGTCCCCAATCACTGCCCTGTGGCATTGGGATATTTTTTTAGACCAGAGGAAAGAGTGCCTCCTACTGGCCCTCCAACACCACTTCCAGCAGCATCTGGTCTCCCATCCAGGAACTAACCAGGACCAACCCTGCTTAGCTTCAGAAGCAAGCCAACAATGGTATGCTGCTGGCTAAGGGGGACTGCTGAGCTGTAAACATGAAGGGCTATGGGAAAAGAGTCTGAGGGGAGTGGGCGAGCTCCTGCTCAATCTTTCTGTTCAGACAGGCAAAGCGGTGGGGGAAGGTTTGCCCCTTTGAAGGTCTTAGACTAAGTGAAGAAGTGTATTCCCCGGTCTACCTCTTCATCCAAACATTTTTAACGCCTGGGGCAATGATGCATAAATACAGTGCATTCAGAAAGTATTCATACCCCTTGAGTTTTCGTTGTGTTACAGCCTGAATTCAAAATGGATTAAATAAAATAAACATCTAACCCATCTACACACAGTAACCTATAAGGACAAAGTGAAAACATGTTTTTAGAAATGTTAGCAAATTTATTGAAAAGGAAATGCAGAAATATTTCATTTACATAAGTATTCACACCCCTGAGTCAATGCTTTGTAAAAACACATTTGGCATTGATTACATCTGTGTCTTTCTGGGTACAACTTTAAGAGCTTTCCACAACTGGATTGTGCAACATTTTCCCATTATTATTTTCCCATTTCTTGAAGCTCTGTCAAATTGGTTGTTGATCATTGCTAGGCAACCATTTTCAGGTCTTGCAATAGGTTTTCAAATAGATTTAAGTCAAAACTGTAACTCAGCCACTCTGGAACATCCACTGTCTCCTTGGTAAGACACTCCAGTGTAGATTTGGCCTTGTGTTTTAGGTTATTGTTCTGTTGAAAGGTGAATTCATCTCCCAGTGTCTGGTGGAAAGCAGACTGAACCAGGTTTTCCTCTAGGATTATTTAGGATAATTATTTTTCCTGAAAAACTCCCCAGTCCGATTTCAAGCATACCCATAACATGATGCAGCCACCACTATGCCTCAAAATATGGAGTGTGGTACTCAGTAATGTGCTGTATTGGATTTGCCCCAAACATAACACTTTGTATTCAGGAGAAAAGTGAATTGCTTTGTCACATTTTTTGCAGTATTACTTTAGTGCCTTGTTGCAAACAGGGTGCATGTTTTGGGATATATTTATTCTGTACAGGCTTCCTTCTTTTCACTCTGTCAAATGGGTTAGTATTGTGGAGTAACTACAATGTTGTTGATCCATCCTCAGTTTTCCCCCAACAACATCACAGCCATTAAACTATGTAACTGTTTTAAAGTCACCATTGGCCTCATGCTGAATTCCTCTCCGGTAACTGGGTTGGGAAGGACGCCTGTATCTTTGTAGTGACTGGGTGTATTGATACACCATCCAAAGTGTAATTAGACTGAACAAAAATATAAACACAACATGTAAAGTGTTGGTCCCATGCTTCATGAGATGAAATACAATTTTCCATATGCACAAAAAGCTTATTTCTCTCAAATATTTTGCACACATTTGTTTACATCCCTGTTAGTGAACATCCTTTGCCAAGCTAATCCATCCACCTGACAGATGTAGCATATCAAGAAGCTGATTAAACAACATGATTATTACCCAGGTGCACCTTGTGCTGAGGACAATAAAAGGGCACTCTTAAATGTGCAGTTTCATCATACAACACAATGCCACAGATGTCTCAATGTTTAGGGGGCGCGTAATTGTCATGCTGACTGCAGGAATGTCCACCAGAGCTGTTGCCAGAGAACTTAGTGTTAATTTATCTACTATAAGCCGCCTCCAATGTCATTTTAAAGAATTTGACAGTATGTCCAACTGGTCTCACAACCACGGATCACATTTAACCGCGCCAGCCCAGGACCTCCACATCCAGCTTCTTCATCTGAAGGATCATCTGAGACCAGCCGCATAGACAGCTGATGAAACTGAGGAGTATTTCTGTCTGTAATAATGGGGAAAAACTCATTCTGATTGGCTGGGCCTGGCTTTCCAGTGGGTGGGCCTATGGCTGCTCCCAAGCCCAGTCATGTGAAATCCATAGATTAGGGCCTAATCAATGGATTTCAATTGGCTGCTTTCCTTATATGAACTGTAACTCAGTAAAACCGTTGAAATTGTTGCATGTTGTGTTTATATTTTTGTTCACTATAATAACTTCACCATGCTCAAAGAGATATTCAATGTCTGGTTTTATTTATTTTTTACCCATCTACCAATAGGTGCCCTTCTTTGCGAGGCATTGGAAAACCTCTGGTCTTTGTGGTTGAATCTGTGTTTGAAATTCACTATTCGACTGAGGGACCTTACAGATAATTGTATGTGTGGGTTACAGAGATGAGGTCGTCATTCAAAAGCATGTCAAACACTATTATGGCACACAGAGTGAGTCCATGCAACGTATTTTATGACCTGTTAAGCACATTTGTACTCCTGAACGTATGTACACTTGCCATAACAAAGGGGTTGAAAATGTATTGACTCAAGACATGTTGGCTTTTAATTTTTATCAATCTGTAAAAAAAAAAAAAATGAAAAACATAATTCCACTTTTACATTATACGGGGTATTGCGTGTAGACCAGTGACATAACATCTAAATGTAATCCATTTTATATACAGGCTGTAACACATGTTGGAAAATGTCACGGGGTGTGAATACTTTCTGAATGTACTCTCCATATATTTCCCGCTATCTTTCTCAAGACATCACACCATGCTCTAGAGGAGATTTAAGTGCTGTGATATGTAGCCGTCAGAAAGATTGATTTGAACTCTTTTGGGATGATCCGGTCAGATTTGTCAAGAAAACAAATCCTGGCAATGTCTTTCGGGAACATGAAAGACAACCAAATAGTTTGCTGCACAACATAGATAAATGTGATTCTGTTAAACAGCTCAGTGCTCTTCGCCTCATCTCCATAAGGATCACTCAACAGTGGGCGGTGTTATGTTAGTTCGAAATAATCCGATTCTGATTCTGGCCATTGGAATGTAACTTTACTGTGACCTGTCAACTACAACAACTGGCGTAACACTTGTTTACTAGCTTTGTTTACAACTATTCCTGTATATCATTACAGGCGGGTGCGTGGGGGTGACTGTTGGCATTGCCAGGCAGGTTGTAGAGTGTATAGATAATGTGAGCCCATATCAGATCGCAGAGACCGTAAACTGAGAGACAGCAGCATGGGCGCTACTGATGCCAATGCTCATGTAAGGTTATCAGAGCAGCCATCCACCGAAGCTCTCTCCACTCTCCATCCGTGACAGGCAAAACACCACGGACTGCTGCACTGACACATCACCCACACAGAGAGGCCAATCAGGCTGCCAAGAGGACCTAGAGGAACTGTGGTGGCCATTTTAGAGGATCTGGCTAGAAGTTGTCCTGTGATACAGGTTTCGGATCAATAATCCTTCCCCTAACCTTAACTATATGTCACGACTGTTGAAAGGAGAGGACCAAGGTGCAGAGTTGTGAGCGTACATTTTCTCTTTTATTCTAAATGATGCCAACAAAACAATAAACAATACAAAACAAACCCTGAAGCTTCAGGCTATGTGCCATCAAACAAAGTTAACTTCCCACAAACACAGGTGGGAAAAAGGGTACCTAAGTATGGTTCCCAATCAGAAACAACGATAGACAGCTGTCCCTGATTGGGAACCATACCCGGCCAAAACATCGAAATAGAAAATCATCGAAACACAAAACATAGAATGCCCACCCCAACTCACGCCCTGACCAAACCAAAATAGAAACATAAAAAAGATCTCTAAGGTCAGGACCTGACACTATAAGGGAGGGAAGCTGCTAAACTGACCTGAGATCAGTCTCTAGTCTACTAAAGTTGCCTTTGTGTCAAGTGCTCTGTAAACATTCAAATCTAGACATTTGAATAAATCTCTCTGAAGAACTATTTGTCTCTATTACCCACACTACATGATAAATCAAACACTAATGCATTGTTTGTTTTTATTTGAGCAACCTCGGTGGTGATCATTAATTTCATCATCTTTAATTACTCAAACTGATTTCAGAGCTGTGTCCTTAATGGGCCTTGTGATTAGACAAGAACGATCAGTTTTATATCACTCTCTCTAATTTCCCCTCCAAAGACAATCCAAAGAAATTAAAAACTGTGGGTCCTAGTTAATTTATAGCCTGAGACACTGGCTCAGTGTGTATCCTTGCATAACTAGTGTCCCATCTGTTTTTTTTCCTAGCCAGAGTAGAGAGGAAAAACTCCTGGTCCTAACAAAGCAGTCTCCCACGCTTTTCCACCTGATGGACTGGAAGTTGTGTTCTCTCCGACTAAGTAAAAATGTACCCAAAAATTCAGTGGACAGGAAAAGTGCCTCTCCTCTCCAGCTGCCGTCGAGTCCCTGTGTAATTGAGTGCTCAGCCCAGCTTCATTACATTGTACGGCAAGAAAGTAGGAGACGTATAGTCCCGTCCCCCCCGACTTGCCTAACAAGTGCGCAAGGTCCTCCAATCACAAATCTATGAAGTCACTTTTCTGTCACGCATCTCTCTTTTCCTCTCTCTTCCCCTCTGTCGTCTTTTCACCCATGAATTTTTCGATCTCTCTCACTGTCCTGGTTCAATTTTGGACCCCCGGGAGGGAGAATGGATTTGCCGCTTTGTTCTCTTTTCCATCACCACACTCCTGCCCATGGGATTATTTTTCAAAAGCAGGGGTGCTGCTGAAGCTCACTTTTTGGGGGATGTTGAGGCCAGGTACCGGCCAAACATGGTCAGCCAGACCTGGCTCCAAATGTAATTGAGACGAGTGAAGAATTGTACATTTACACCACTGAATACACAGGGGTTAGCAAACCCATCTGGTTGTATATATTCATTCATTCATCAATACATGAATGCATCCTTTTCACTAATCCTTTTGTTTGTATATTTATATCTTTGTCCTTTTCTCTCCTCACTTGCACTCCTCTTCTGCCACCCCTTCCCTCATTCAGACCTTGTGTCCTCGGGCAGAGACGAGAGAGACAGAAATATCCCGGTGTCCCATGAATAAAAGAGGCCATCCGAGGCTTTGCTCTCATAATTAATATGTACACTTTGAACACGGAATAGAGTGAATCTGCACATCACAGGAGACTTGGCCCTTTGGACAGTGCCACTTCTTCCCTCTCTGAGGAAATCCCAACAGATTGAACTGGTCTGTGACTCGCTGACAACGATCTCCTATTAGAGAAACAAGGCAACCTCCAGATTATGTGTTGTTATTTACAGAGGACTTCATGTGCACGATGTGCCGATACGAATGGTCGAAACAGGAATGGAAATAGAGATCAAGTAAACTCATGTAATGAATAGAATAGCAGGGGGGAAGCATAGATGAATGAATGAAGACAAGCAATGGCATGCAACTACAATAGCAGGAACAGCAGGAGCAAAGGACTATATAGTAAATACTAGTCTATTACACAGTAATATACAATAACAAGGAGTGTAGCAAGTCGTAGGTGAATGATGAACAAACTACTTTATGAAGCAACTTATAAATATGGGTAGGACATACAGTAGTGGCTTATTATTGTGGACAATACTATTGGCAATAACACAATAACAACAAGGGGTAACTAATTAAACACAGCTAAGCTATCACAAATAGCAGTGAGAGCAATAACCGGTAGGAAACATACTTTTATACAAGCACACCACAGAATGTAGCCTGGCTAATGCGCCTTTTCTCTGTTGGGTATACTAGTACTGTGCTCCTGATGGGGCTCCGAACTGCATGTGTGAAGAAAAGGAACCGGTTGTTGACAGCCCCATAATTAATGAATCAATCAGCCTTTTCTGCAGTGTCAGTAACCACAGTTTCCATCCACAGTTTTACACAAGTAAAGTTGTAAAAGAAAGCACGACAGCTGCGATGGAAACAGGATGTTTTGGTATAATTTTAGAAATGCTGACAGATAATTTGTTAATTCGACATGGTGGGATCTTTTTGTGCTGGCAAAATGTATTATGCGAGAAATGGCAGGGGAAACACCTTTATGCGCAAATATTGATCTAATAGAGCGGCAGGTAGCCTAGCGGTTAGAGCGTTGGGCCATTAACTGAAAGGTTGCTGGTTTGAATCCCTGAGCTGGCAAGGCTCTGTCGATGTTCCCTTGAGCAAGGCACTTAACTATAATTCCTCCTGTAAGTCGCTCTGGATAAGAGCATCTGCTAAATGTTTGATATGTCAAATAACAACCATCATATCGAAGTAAACTTGGAGTCACGCGATGATATGTTGTGCGGTCTTCCAACTAGTTTAGGCCACAGATTAAATAAATTATGATGAACTTCACAGGGTGGTGAAATTGCACAGTGATCTTGATGCTCCTTTCCAATAAACATTGATGGTCTTATTCTGGTTACATGATGATTGATGCCTGACTGCCGTTTGACAAAATAACATTCTCGCTCGTCACCATAATAATCTCATCATGTAGACTGGCCTACCCGGAACAGCCAGAGTAGGCACATGTGCCATTTAATGCAAAAGTTTTTGTGAAAAAACGATAAGTAGAGTTGAAAATGTGATGGAAACGCATTGAACTTGCAATGTTTATTCAGTACATGAAAACTTCAGCAAAAAGAAGATCACGCACTGATCTTTATCTGCAACAAGTCTGTTTGGTGGAAACACCACTGGTGGGAAAATGTGCATACTTTCTTTATTCAGATTTTAGAATATTCGCATGAAAATATGTCAGCAATTGGATGTAAACCTAACTACTGATACAGTAAAAATCAATCAGGGCCGCCGCCCTCCATGTAATTCATTTGGGAAATTCAACAGTTTATTTCCGATATTTGCATTTTTAGCTAACCATTAAACATGATTTGAGCGCCAAATAAGCAGTATCCCGGACTCTCTTAAGCAATCACTCGGTTGTCACAGCCAAGTAGACGTGTATTCAACCTTACCATTGTCCCCTTGTCATTGATATACACATATACAAATTACAAGGCCCACCTCAATCTCTGTCTCCCCACGGCTTCATTTAATGGCTGGCTTCATCACTCTTCGCCGGGGCTTTTCTCTCATTAGCCCAGGCTGCATCCAGCCAGCTCCCTGCCTCAGATCACTATGCCTTACTGGGCAAGGAGAGAGCCATGGAGAGCCCCAGGATCCAAAGCTCCATGCTTATCCCCTCACACAGACAGGAGCTGCTGCCTCCAACACCCAAGCTGAGCCCCTCCAAACAGGGCCCTTAGCACTGGGTTTTTTAGTAAAACATTTGATTTATTTAACCTTTATTTAACTAGGCAAGTTAGTTAAGAACAATTTCTTATTTACAATGATGGCCGAGGAACAGTGGGTTATTAACTGCCTTCAGGGGCAGAACGACAGATTTTTACCTTGTCAGCTTGGGGATTCGCTATGGCAACCTTTCGGCTACTGGTCCAATGCTCTAACCACTAGGCTACCTGCCGGGTTATCCCCCTTACCCCGAGCTGCTTTATCAGCAGAACCCAATGAGATCAGGAGAAGCCAAGGGGAAGACCGGGTCGAAGGATATACTAGAGGTCAGGGCTAGAAGAAACCTCGAGGGGAAGAGTCAAGGCATAAGATATGGGCTGCCGAAGGATGGCGATCGATAGCTGTGAACTTGGCTTAGGGGCTTGTATGTGATAGAGATGTTTAAGTGTCAGTTCCTCATCCAATATTGTTCTTGGGGTTCCTAATAGTTTTCCTCACCCTGCCTAGCAGGAGCTGGCCCCAGGAGAAATAAGTCTTATGGATCTAAGACAGCCGTAGAAATTAACTACATTTCGGTGTGAAGGGACGTAAGAACCCTGTAACGCTCCTCGCTGTGGATTCCAAACGACCATCATGTTGTACTGCACCCCAGCATCTTCATCCCTTCCTCTCCAACCTCCATAAATTCAGACCAAGCTAGTGTGCCTCAGTGTTTACTGCTGTCCAAGAGCTATCGCCACCCCAGCTCCCCCAATAGCGGAGATCCCCATTCATCCATTCATGCCGTCACCTCAAACCCAAAGAACCCCGCCTGTGCTCTACCTCTCAACCCCGCTGTAGTCACTCCCAGGGCTGACAGCCTAGCTGTCTCAATTTCCTCTCCTGTGGGACTCTCTCCTTTCCTTCTAGACTCTCGCCCTCCTCCATTCCTATCTCCTTCCTCCATTAAGACTAGTGCTGTTTTTATTTTTTGGTTGTTTTCTTCCCCGCTTGGCCTCTAGTGTGCTGCGGCAGTCCACCTTACCTCGCTTCGCCTCTCCCCGCTCCCTCTCACAGGCCTTTAAATAATTGATGGCTGGACATGGGAATTTGTATCTGTCAGGGGCCTGTCCCGGGCTGTCAGGACCACGGTTGTGCCTGGCTGCAGACCAGATTTACAGCCGGAGGGTCTGTGTCTGGAGCCGGGCCGGGTCTGGCAGAGGGCCCAAGGTCCCTCTGCCGCGCACATGCCCCAGGGGAGAGACGGGGTTGCCAGGTCGGGAGCCTCCCTAAACTTCAACACACCCCGGGGAAGAGAGGGTATAGCCTGCTGGGGAGAGCCGTGGTTCTCTGAGCTAAGGAGGATTCCTTTAGGCTTTGTGCACTGTATGTTACACGAGCCATAGTGTTATATATGATTATGGATGTGTGTGTTTTGTAGGTGTGTATGTGTGTGAGTGTTTGCATATCAATGTGTTTGTGTGTGTCCTCATGTTTCTTAGCGCTCTTAGCGTGAGCTTAATTGCCTTTGCTGTTATCCTCACATGGTCTTAGCAGCATAGTTTGCTCTCTGCTGTTTTCCTACTGTAGCCTTGCAGAGCGCCTTTATAAACTGGATAATGAATTCCTTAGCAGCCGTTCACATAACCAGATCACTGTAACCAAGGCCCAAGTTTAATTCCCTGTTAATGTGTTTTTATTCCGTCCTCTACATCCTGACCCCTCTAGATATAACTGTGTAGCTATTATTTTGAATCATTGTCATTTATACTTTGCCATCAGGCCTTTTAATGTACCTTACACAACCACTTAGTGTGTCAAGTGGGGCCTGGGTTAAGTATTGGGTGGATTAGATGCATAGCGCTGGTCCAGAAGCTACCACTTACTACAGAATGTCTGGTATTCTGTTTGGTTTTCTCGGTTAAGCCGCAAACCATTACATTTGAGAAACATCTAAAAGTGACATGTAATACAACTAAGGTAAACCCAGTAAGCTGCAAGGCAGAGTCAATAATATATTCTGGGATATCCTTTACCATGTTGTTTGATAGAACCCACGTTTACATTTCCCTAAAGAAAAGCTATGGTTTTTCTTTACCTTCGGAGTTAGCAGAGGTGGGCTTCGTGCGGTATGCCTGCTGGGAGTTATCCAAGAGTCAAGAGGGTTTCTCATATGGTTTAACCCCTACCCTCCAAAATAAGGAGCTCAGATATGGAAATGTCAACACACAGAGAGCGCTGTCGACAGTGCACTCCACACCTCAGTCCCTAGCTGTTCAGAAGCTCTGTCTTCGGACGTCTTGGATCAGTGGGATTTCATATGGACGGAGACCCATGCCATGCAGGTAGTCAATGTCTGTTCTAGGCAACGTTGACAATAACCGCTTGGCCAGCTACATCGCCTCGTCATCCCCCACAGGGACAGACGTTCTCAAAGTCCCCATCTGTTCCTCCCAGTAAGGCCTGATCGATGGGCAGCTCTCCAGTACACTGCCTTGGCCCTCCACACAGAAGCCTCCTTCACTATCCAAGACGTTTAGCTGCTAGCATCGACCAGGCTACGCTCCTCCCCGCGCATCTGCCATTTAGCCTGTGCGGGAATGCTAACGGCAAACTAGCGCTGAGCCACTGCCAGCCGACATGGCGTGGAAGCAGTAATCTGATTGCCGTGTGTTGGCTAGTCTGAATAGCAGAAGGAGAGGGTTTCACATGAGGCAGTGTGTGTATCTCACAGCTTCTCTTTTGTGTACAGACAGGCTGTGGTCTCTCTAAGTCCTTTTAAGCCTGGTGGAATTGGCTGTGTGCAATTCAGCAGGGACCTTGAGATTACCTAATTTCCCAATATTGGTGTTTTAGTCTGATGTTTTGTCATTTCCTTTTTGCTATACGAAGCCAATAAAGAACACAAATGCTTGAGCCATGCATGTTGGCAGGAAAGAAAAAGAAAAGCTGACATCTTTAGCTGTTGCAATGTTTTTCCTCTGGTCCTTTCTTCCAGCACGCTCCTCCACTTGTTCACCTTTTCACTGGCTTTCACTCTTTCCCTTGTTCTCTCTTTTTATTTGTCCTTTCTCTCCATTTTTTTGCCTCACTCTTGTCTGTAAGGAACTGTGATTTGAACTGTGAACTTGTTCTTCTCTTTGAAAAGCTTGCAGGCCAGAGAAGGAGAGAGAGGGAACGAGACAAAGACGAGGAGAAGTAGAAATCTTAGGAATCCTTATTTCATTGACATGCTAAGTGGTGGAAGAAGTACCCAATTGTCATACTTGAGTAAAAGTGTAGATACCTTAATAGAAAGTTACTCAAGTAAAAGTGAAAGTCACCCAGTAAAATACTACTTGAGTAGTAGTCTAAAAGTATCTGGTTCTAAATATACATAAGCATCAAAAGTAAATGAAATTGCTAAAATTTTATCGAAAGTAAAAGTATAAATCATTTCAAATTCCTTACATTAAGCAAACCAGATGGCACCATTTTCTTGTTTTTACATTTACAGAAATCCAGGGGCACACTCCAACATTCAGCATAATTTACAATCGAAGCATGTGAGTTTAGTGAGTCCACCAGATCAGAGGCAGTAGGGATGACCAGGGATGTCGTGAATTGGACTATTTTCTTGTCCTGCTGAGCATTCAAAATGTGACGTGTACTTTTGGGTGTCAGGGAAAATGTACGGAGTAAAAAGTACATCATTTAAAAAATTTAAAAAAGGAATGTAGTGAAGTAAAAGTAGAAGTAGTCAAATATAAATAGTAAAGTAATGGTCAGACACCCCAATGAACTACTGAAGTAGTACTTTAAGGTCTTTACACCACTGCCATTGTGTGGTGGAGCTTTGTGCAAGTTGTCCCGTAAAGCTATATTACCTAGTCATTCTACACACAGACATTCACTAGGAATGTCAGTATTGTACTCTGTGTCAGTCAACCGACATTATAGTACCACATTATAGCACTCTCAAATGCACATGGTCATGTGGCATATGTCTCGTCTAATTCTACAGGCTACTGAAAACCAACGTGATACCAGAGGACACTGAATGATAAACCCCTGTCTACTGTACACAGACATCCAAGTCAGCACAGGTCTCCGTTGGCATACAAGTGCATGTCCGTACCACCGCCTTGACATCTCTGTGAAGTTAGACAGGGGGTTTCAGCCTGGCACTCATTTGAGGAATCGGGCGGTAATGAGCCTATTGAAACTGCACTGGGTCCCAGACTAGAACAGTTTGGCGTAAGGTCAGAGGAAAGGACAAGCTGTCTCTCCCTTCCATCCTGATGTCAGCAAAGCCCGACTCTGGCCCAGGAAGTTGGACGCACACTGGGCCAATTATCACTGGCACCCTTCACACATAGACTAATCAGAGAGACGATGGTCTGGAAGTAGAGGTGTTTTGATGAAGTTTGATCAAATCTGTAGTATGTGCTTGTTTACTCTGTGTGATGTTTGTCTATGTGTGATATATTATGCTTTTAACTAGCAAGAGACCGTCCATGTAGAATTGGCTATGATGCCCGTGTACTCTTTTCATGAGAGATGTAACACTGTGTTCAGCTGCTTGACACTCGTGCATGCTTTCTTTTCTTCTCTCTTTCCGTGTTTTATGCATGATCGTGCGTCTATCTCTCCTTTTGCCAGCTTGTCCTGCAGTCTTCTTTACTTAATATTTAACGATTCAAGAAGGCATGAACGCCAAATTCCATTTTTCCCCAAATTCCGTTTTCTCAATGTTGTTTTCTTGGTTTTACAATTATTTCTTCCTGCTTTACGCTTTCAAAATCACTTTTTTAAATAGAAAATAAACTAAATGTGATATTCTAAGTTAAGGCTTTTCAAATGTTTTGGGGCTGGGGACCCCTTTTGTGAAAGAAAATTCATCAGGGACCCCCTCATAATCAAAACACAACTCGAGTGTGATACAAAATGGCATAGAAGGAGTTTTACTATGACATTGGCAATTTATGGATGGACAAACCAAGTTTCGGGCCCTGGGAGGGAATCATTTTAAAGGCTCAGTGGCATTGGAGAGACCGTTTTCAAGCACATGTCCTGCAATTCTACGAATCGTGTCATGGGGCAGAGATTTTGTCATTACAGCTTTAAAAAGCCAATATCCTGCAATTCCACACATTTTGACATGAGGCAGAGAGAAGACTTTGTCGTTTTTAAGCTTGAAATACAGTGCTTTTATGTAAAAATACCGTGTATAATTGGTGGAGTACTGTGAATATAATAACCCTGCCCAGGATTAAGAACATAAATTGAATATCATTAATATTACATTGTATTGTATTACACCCTCTAAACTTCCAAAATATGTTATTAGCAATATTCATTAAAACAAATGAAATCTTTTGCAGACCCCCTGCAATACCCAGGGGTCCGTGGACCCCACTTTGAGAACTCAATGCTAAAACCACATCTGGAGACCTCCTTTTGCGTGAGCAAGCGACTGTTTTGGTTAGCAGTGTTTTCTGAACAAATCGCCATTGGATTGATGCAAATAACCATGATATATTTCTGCCAGGTAGGCATAATACTACTTTGTAGTTACCATTTCATTTGGGTGTTTTATTACCATCGTTGCTAATGGCTACACAAAGTTGTAGACAAATGAGACGGGCATTTCCTGTTTTGCCTCTTCAGAAAGTTGAAGGAAAATAAGAATCACTGATGCTTTTTTGTTACGATAATCTTGGGCTAATTAATTTATAATATATTCAATACATTTAGTGGGTTTCCTACTAAGTTCCAATACATTTTTTTAACATTGTACAATTCTGTTTTAATGTCTGGATTCCGTGACTCCGACTGTGTTCTCCACATCGTGGCTTTATATAGGGCTTTTGTTATATAGGGCTTTTGTTTTCACCCTGCTGCTACTCACTGTTTATTATCTATGCATAGTCACTTTACAAATGATCTCAACTAACCTGTACCCCCGCACATTGACTCGGTACTGGTGCCCTCTGTATATAGCCTTGTTATTGTTATGTACATTTTTTATGTTACTTTTAGATAAAAACAAAAAAAACTTTAGTTTATTTAGACAATATTTTATTAAATCTAGTTATTGAACTGAATTTTTTAAGGGCTTGTAAGTAACCATTTCACGGTACGGTCTACACCTGTTGTATTTTGCGCATGTGACAAATAGAATTTGATTTGATGAGGTGTGGCCATGCGTAACTTGTTATTTCAAGGGCTGTCGATCCACATCATGATGTGCTAGCCCTTCTCTCTTTTGTTTCGTTTTTTTTTAGAGCCCACATAAAATGAGATCTGTTGCACAAATTAGGAAAATAAATAGATTGTTTGTCCCCTCAGATCGCCTCATTCCACTCCCTCCGATGAAATCTAAATGCTAATAACATTTACCGCCGGGCCGACCGCACAGCCGCGTACCAGCCCCACCGGCTGTGATTGCAAGTATTAGAAGACATCTCAGTTCTCCCTTCTTTCCTTCTTCCCTCCATCTTCTCCTTCTCTGGGCTCCTGTCCCAGCTGCTCTGTAGCGCCGTTAACGGAGCCGTCCACAATGATTTCGCAGGTGGAGACTAATATTGTCCCTAAGATGAATTATGACAAATGGGAACCCACGAGGGAAATGCACAACGACAAGCATACCTCCCAGGAAAAGAAGACAAACTAGCAAATGGCAGCGTCTGATGAGAAGTCAGGGGGCCCTGTCAGAACAAATATGTTCTTCAAATTATTTACTGAAAACACTCTCTTTTCTCTGTCAAACCTGAACTGATCGCCAGGGACATTTCTCATAATTTCAGGCAATGGGGCTTCTATTCCTATCTATGCCTGAGTGGAATAGTACATGATATTGAGTTACCGAGTCAGCTAGAGTCAGAGCCCTCAATCAATGTCATCTCGTTCCTGTCAGATGTGACATGGAATAGAATAGAGAAAGAAAGAAAGGTCCATGCAGTTAAAGTAGGGTTTTGTCATTAACTAAAGGATTGTGTGAAACTCAAGGGGCTACTGTGAAATGGCTGGAAATAAAGACAAAAAAGACGAATTTGAGTAAAATCAAGATATATTTGACCAACTTATAGACGATTAAAACCCATTTAGTTTAATGTCTAATTTTCTCTCTCTTTCATACCATCCCTCTTCACCCCTTCTCCATCATTCCTTCTTCGCTTCCTCTTTCTCTCTCTCTCTCTTTCTAAACCTTCCCCTGTCATTTTTGTTGCGTGCGTCTTAGCCACAGTTCTCCCTGCTCTTCCCCCACTCTGCTCCAGTGCTCTGTTAAATCACTTTCACGGCCTTTCTGCCTCTGTGAATGGGGTCGTAACCACCACGTAATAAGGCTTGGACTGTCTTGATCGGAGCACGGTTTAGAGAGATGGTCCCTTCCTCTCTGCTCCTCGTTTACAGATGAATCTTGTCAGGTCACAATATAAGGCAAGAGAGGAAATGCCTAGTCAAAAGAGAACCATTGTGCTGCCCCAGAAGCTTGGCTGGTGCGTAAAACCCCTAAATTCAGACAAACGAAAAGGTGTAATTTGGTCGCATAAAGTGTACGTCCTTATTTGATTTTCAAGAGGACATGCCCAGGAAATCTACAATCGCACGAGCGCATCTGCAAATCAAGAGGCATCTGTTTGGCCTCCGGGTTGGGGAAAGGCTCTTCGTCTGCTTTAGTCAAGATGAGATGCCGTGGCTGTAGCGTGCTTGTTGGTTTTGTCGGAGGATCAAAGCTGTGATATGCGATTCATTATTTTTGTTTTGATGCTTGCTGTTGTTACGAACCTACAAATATCCTAACTCTATGCAGAATCATTAGTATCCTGCGTGTAGTGCAGTGGTCTATGTGTATGTTGGTGGACAGTGGTAGGCAGGTGAAGGAGTTGAACATTAGTCGGTACAAAGTAAAGTTGCTTCTAGTGGGAAACAAGTGTCTAAGGAATGAGCATGGGACAGAAATGGAAGAACAACTATTACCGAACTTACAGTAGGACTACATGTGGTATGAGATCTCTTTCTTTCCACCTACATGTGGTATGAGATCTCTTTCTGTCCACCTACATGTAGTATGAGATCTCTTTCTGTCCACCTACATGTGGTATGAGATCTCTTTCTGTCCACCTACATGTGGTATGAGATCTCTTTCTGTCCACCTACATGTGGTATGAGATCTCTTTCTGTCCACCTACATGTGGTATGAGATCTCTTTCTGTCCACCTACATGTGGTATGAGATCTCTTTCTGTCCACCTACATGTGGTGTGAGATCTCTTTCTGTCGACCTACATGTGGTATGAGATCTCTTTCTGTCCACCTACATGTGGTGTGAGATCTCTTTCTGTCCACCTACATGTGGTATGAGATCTCTTTCTGTCCAACCTGTTGGGTAGTTAGCCTGTGTCCCTCGCATCCTGCAAGTGATCTCACCTTCCCTCCTTTCCCCTCCTGTATCCGTAGATGGTTTAGAACATGTATTATGTTACCTGTTTGGTAAGCTAGCGTGTGTCCCTGCAGTACAGCCTCTCTCACCATTGGCCCCACGCCCAGTGGACCGCTCCCCTCTCTCCTGGCGTGCCGTAAGAGGCCCTCGTGGGAGGCCGGGAGCTAATGGCTCTGAGCTGAGTCCCTGCCATGAATCAGAGGCCCATTAGCAGGACAACTAAACCCATGCAGGCCTAATGGACACACATCGAGACAGAAGAGGACCAAACAAATAACACCAAGCCATCTAGAGGCAGGCTGGGGGGTGGGGGGTGGGGGGGGGGGGGGGTGTAACATCATTAGATAGATGAGGTGAGGGTGAACTTTTGTTTTTGGGATACTAATGTCGCTGCCTTTGAGGTGCGGGAGAAAGAAAGAGAGAGAAGCTCATGGGGGATATAGGTTTCACTGTGATCCTATACATGAATCCTGTGTGTGCTGGTGTGTGTGCGTGCGTACGTGCGTTCACATACACTTGTGTCAGATCGGTGTGTGTGTGTGAGACATATTATCTAATTATCCTCAACATCCTATGTATTTACTCTCACTTCTCATTGATCTTGTGATAAAAAATGAACCCTTCGTTAGAACCGCAAAGACTGACTTAGACCCATCTGTCCCTTTTTGTTAAAAATGTTTCCCTTAAATTACCAAATGAGACATGAACCGTGAAGCTTTCAATGTATGCCAAATGGCTTTGAACATAAGGCATGCTTGTATCAAAACCAATTTGTCTACACAAGGTGTCCCAAGGACAGCTAACAATGGGGACAGAATACCAAACCTCTACACCCCTCCTGAATGTGTTTGGATCGCTTAGACAACGGTCTTTGAAGTCATGTCTAGACGACAAGTCCATGAATGCCATTCAAATGCAAGGCCCACCCAAGAGCATGGGTTTCTGGCAGAGGCGCGAACAACCGCTGCTTCCTTTTGACATGCTGTCCAATGTCCACATTTGCGACATGCACCAGTTGAGTCATTTTGGAAGCCCCTTTCAAAACAGTTCAAATGTAATGGCCGTGTATTGATTACAGTGGCTCGGGAAGTATGTGTGTATGTGTGTGTGTGTGTGTGTGTGTGTGTGTGTGTGTGTGTGTGTGTGTGTGTGTGTGTGTGTGTGTGTGTGTGTGTGTGTGTGTGTGTGTGTGTACCCAGGGTTTAGACAGTGTTGTGGTGAAGCAGATATACAATGAGGTAGTTTAATAACTCTGAATATTTATCTGTGGACACTTGGAAAATGCCAACTATGCTTTTGTGTTAATACTACGCGGCTCCTAAGAGCATTGCTGTAGGGAAAGTCAAAGGGAATGTCATCCTCTTCCTACTTTTCTTTTCCCGCTCTCTTTTATGCAATTAACCAGTGTATTCTTTCTTCCGTGGCGCGTGAGCTGAAATGCGTCAGTTGGAGAAAATAAGGATGACAGCGATGATGATAACAGCGGCACAGAGAGGTCTGATGCTATGTGTTCAGACACCGAGCGCTGGCGAACACTGTCTAAACCCTGGGTACACACACACATACGTACACAAATAGATAAGCCTGGGTGATACCATCTGTGCATGTACCGTAACACACACACACACACACACACACACACACACACACACACACACACACACACACACACACACACACACACACACACACACACACTCACATAATGTGCGAACACGGTTGCAGTTCATCACGCACTCACATACGTACACAAATAGATAAGCCTGGGTGATACCATCTGTGCATGTACCGTAACACACACACGTACACATGCACAGCCATACATTGGCACACACTAACGATACGTACACCACATCTCTTTTACACACTTGCAGGGATACCTTCTAGTCACTTTGTTTTGTTACCTCGGTCACTTTCCAACTACTCTTCCTTCCCCAATCCAGGAATCAGCTCAGTGGCTAAACAACCTGTGTCCTCAATCGCTCCTTTTACAACCCCCTGGGTTGGTTTTGGCAGTAGTCCGGTCGGTGTAGAGCCCTGGTGGGCTGTGTCCCCTGTGCTCCTGTCTGACTTGACCTCTGCTCCGGCGAGCCTGCCCCCCCCCCCCCGCCCCCTCATCAGAACCCACTGGAAGTGCTGAGTTGGGAAGAATCCGCAGTTGCCAATTACGCAGCCAGGAGAGCGAGCAGCAGAACACCAGAGGAGCCGTGTAACAGGGAGAGAAACGGCATGTTTCTCAGCCTGAAATGGCTCTCTTTTACGGAGTCTTGTCTCTCTGTGTCGTTTGAAACTGCTCGGTGTTCAAGATTGCCCATTAGAAGCTTACCAACAGACCGGGCGAAGAAGCGGAATGCCAACGGCACAAGGGTTAGAAGTGAATGCGGTTGAGAAGTACTGCCCCTACGTAGGGATTTCTGTGTTTTTCTGTCACGTACATAAGGTTGCAGAGGAACTTGAGTTGAGATGCCACGACAGGAGGACGGTGTACGACTGCATTTTTAAACATGGCTGCCAGGCCTCTCCCTCTTCAGAGGCCACACTGAAGAGGAAAGCACAGTGTCTCGTTACTGTCAATGTCCAGAGTGGTGTCCAAGATATAGTGGAAGAGACGGACAAAAGTGTCATGTCACGTCTAATTGCATCAGATGGGAAAATGAGATGGGACAGGCACTTTAGATTTGTGCCTGACACTGCAGATACAAACGCCCACGCAACCACTTCCCCTGTATCTAAGGAAGAGGTTTGTAATACAGGTGCATAAGGGAGCGAGTTGATGGTTGCGCGTGTGTCTAATGTGTTGTGGTCTACGATTTTGGCCTCGACGTTACTATGTTTGGAATCCGGAGTTACTGCGAGCGTACACCCGGTCTACCTTTGTACCCTGTTCAATCTCGGGTTCCATTGCGCCGACGGTCTCCGGAGCGAGGAGCAGCAAGGTTCCCGCTTGCGTGACAAGCTTGTACCGAGGGCTGAAATATATATGAGACGTGAGAGGCGCAGTGCCATTTCAGGATTCCCATTATTACTGGGAATCAGAGCATTCTCCTAGGAGGTGAATAATGCATAGGCCAATGTATCTGCTTAGTCATTCAGACTCGAGCACCTGATGTGGGAGAGGATGGGAAAGCAGCGCACACTGTAGTCTAGGAGGTCTACAACTAAGACCAAGCTTAAAGTCTGGGGTCTTATAAAGCAACAAAAAAAGTTATCTCTGCAAAATGGCAGAGACTGAAAGGTTTAGCTGATTCTTTTTCTTTAAATTCAAATTCCAAATTGCTACTTGAACCTGTCCTCTGTATTTGAATTGCAATGTGAGGCTTAGGCGAGGGACTATGGACTCTGTCTTGGTGAAGGGGTGGAGGGTCCAGGGTGACAGATCCCCCCCCACCCATCTTCCCCTTTACCAGTTTCCCCTTTGCCTCCAGACACTCCATGTGTCCCATTACTTACATAGCAGCCTGGAGAGCTCTTACTCATCACCTTGGACCAAAGCCCTGCGTCAGCATTCCACAACACACAGGGAAAAAGAAAATGCAAAAAAAATATCCCTCTTCATCCCCTCTCGGGCTCATTTTTCCCGCTAAGCGTCGGACGGTGGGACACTCTCCAAGCCTCCATTAGTGGTCATGAATAATGCAGTTAATAATGAGTGTTACGTTCAGCCATGCACCTCCGCCCTACGGGGGAGGGGGGGGGCAATTATATAGGGTTGATGGGGGGGGACAAGAGCCAGCTTCATAGATCTGGAGGAAAACAATCTTGCCTCTTGGGTGGTCAGGGTGGATCACAACCTCATCTGTCTTGTTGCCGGGGTTTTTGGTGTGGGTAATCAGCGTTTATGGACTTCTTGACTACAGGTAACTGCCAAAGTAAAGGAAACGGGTGAATTCCTTAGTTAATTAAGGAATTAACTTCATGCGACGAGCAATCCCGGATCCGGGATACTATTTATAGCCTCAAGCTCATTAGCATAACGCAACGTTAACTATTCATGAAAATCGCAAATGAAATGAAATAAATATGCTAGCTCTCAAGCTTAGCCTTTTCTTAACAACACTGTCATCTCAGATTTTCAAAATATGCTTTTCAACCATAGCAAAACAAGCATTTGTGTAAGAGTATTGATAGCTAGCGTAGCATTTAGCGTAGCATTTAGCGGGAAACATTTTCACAAAAACCAGAAAAGCATTCAAATAAAATCATTTACCTTTGAAGAACTTCGGATGTTTTCAATGAGGAGACTCTCAGTTAGATAGCAAATGTTCAGTTTTTCCTGAAAGATTCTTTGTGTAGGAGAAATCGCTCCGTTTTGTACATCACTTTTGGCTACCAAAGAAAAACGAAAATTCAGTCACCAAAACGCCGAACATTTTTCCAAATTAACTCCATAATATCGACTGAAACATGGCAAACGTTGTTTAGAATTAATCCTCAAGGTGTTTTCCACATATCTCTTCATTGATATATCGTTCGTGGAAGTCTGCTTTCTTCTCTGAATTAAATGGAAAAATACTTGCAGCTGAGGTTTACGCACCAATTTCGACGCAGGACACCAGGCGGACACCTGGTAAATGTGGTCTCTTATGGTCAGTCTTCCAATGATATGCCTACAAATACGTCACAATGCTGCAGACACCTTGGGGAAACGGCAGAAATTGTGGTATCATTCCTTGCGCATTCACAGCCATATAAGGAGACATTGGAAAACAGCGCTTCAAAAATGTTGCTAATTTCCTGTTTGAAGTTTCATCTTGGTTTCGCCTGTAGCATCAGTTCTGTGGCACTCACAGATAATATCTTTGCAGTTTTGGAAACGTCAGAGTGTTTTCTTTCCAAAGCTGTATATGCATAGTCGAGCATCTTTTCGTGACAAAATATCTTGTTTAAAACGGGAACGTTTTTTTATCTAAAAATTAAATACTGCCCCTAGAGTTCAAAGAGGTTAACATCCCATCATTCTTAGGGTCATGAATAAAAATGCCCAATTTCCCATTATGTTGGCTACCATGGATAGGGTAAGAGACCTCAGTGGCTTTGAAAGAGGGGTCTCAAAGGAGCATAGTGTGTGTGTGTGTGTGTGTGTGTGTGTGTGTGTGTGTGTGTGTGTGTGTGTGTGTGTGTGTGTGTGTGTGTGTGTGTGTGTGTGTGTGTGTGTGTGTGCGTGCGTGTGTGTCAGTCACCAGATCTCAACCCAATTGAACACTTATGGGAGATTCTGGAGCGGCGCTTGAGACAGTGTTTTCCACCACCATCAACAAAACATCAAATTATGGAATATCTCGTGGAAGAATGGTGTTGCACCCCTCCAATAGACTTCCAGACACTTGTAGCATCTACAGTGCAGGCCAAGGCGCATTGAATCTGTTCCGCCGGTTCGTGGTGGCCGACACCTCTTAAGACACTTTATGTTGGCGTTTCCTTTATTTTGGCAGTTACATGTAGTTTGAGTTTATTATTAATGCATTGCTCACACAAGTCGTTTGTAAATGTAACCCTCTCACCAGGCTCAAATTTGACTCTCACAATATTACCTTACGTAGAATATCTCAACAGCATGGGATGTTAGGTGAGAAGGACATCTCCAATAAGAATCCCTATTGTAAACTATCTAGGGTGATGACAACTAGGGTATTATCTTCAGATAGAATGATTATAGGTTCAAGATGTGTATTATTACATTTTCAATGCACCACATCAAAATAAATAAAAAAGAATAAACCCCAATTAGTCATGCACAACCCATGTCCAAATTATTTCGAGCTTGCTTAACCCGTTGGCGGGTTAACACACATAAAGTCACACATAAAGTCCAGAAGCACCCGACCGTTGTGGTTACTCACTACTTCGTAGATATTCCCTCAGCGAAGTATGGCAGTTCTGTGCAGATTTCCTCACAAGATCCACGGCAAGCACCGCTATCAATGCAGACAGTACTCTTTAGCAGTAACACAATATCCCATGGGAACATGAACTCGTTAATCTTTCCCAAGCAATTCTCTCTAGGTGTCGCACGATGCTTGGCTAGCCTCAAGGCTGTCAAATACCTCCACGATGAGACGGTAGCTTCAGTCTTTACTCAGTCTTTCTTAACAAAATTATAACAAGTCTTTATAACAAATCTGTATTTCCCTTCAAAACTCGGTAGGTATGGGTTTTGTTCTATTTTTTTATCCTATTCTTTTATAATTTTTCCTCACCAATGGTCGTAATGTCCATCCTCTTCTCAACGTCTCTCTTACTCTCTTTTTACCCCCCAGGCCTCCCATTAACCAGGTCAACTCTCCCATTGGCCACAGCTTAACAGGCGACCTTATTGGTCAAAACTAAAAAATTAACCAACCTATTCACTTATACATTAAATATATATTTATTCAAAAGAAATGCATGAACAACATTACAATTCGGGAGAAATTCAATCTCCTTTTAAATCTAATACCAATGAATTATAACAAATAAACTCAAAACTTGGTTCGAACAAGAATAAACTCAATACGTTGTTCTAACAAGGGTATTACACAAAGAAAAAGTTTAGTTTCACAAATCCCTAGCTTCAGTGACAAAGAAGCCTTGCATTTATCTGGGTTTATTCTATGGAATGTTTGTCTTTATTTTATAGTGAACTGATGCAGTGTTACTAAAAGACTATGGAGGCAAACTAAAAACAAATGACTGTATTATGGACCATGGTTTCACTAACACATCCACCATTTTGTCTTCTACCACCTCTGTAGTAAAATCTGTTGTAGGAACACCCTGGCAGCAGCCCCACATGGAGAGAGAGGGAGATAGAGGGAGAGCACCTCTGCCAAAGCAATCACTATCTTTCCTCAGTGAAGTGTGAACACTTACTGCAGGAGTGCCTTCAAATCAGCAGGCAACAGTTGGCTTTAGAACCTGATTAGTGATAAAGGCACACGAGGAGAGGGGCAGAGCAGAGAGATCTATCACACTTACAAATGAAGGCTCCGCCGCCGATATGATATGACAAGCAGCCCGCCATCCTTCAACCGGCTGTCACACCCGGGGTTGATGGAGCGCCGGGAGTAGGGGCACTGTTATGGATGCGGCGGCAGGAAGCTCCGGGGTTAACGTGGGAGGGGGGAGAGGGAGTGGAGGTGAGGGGGAGTACATCAGGACGTGCATAACAGAGACGGATCAGAAAACGCTAGCGAATGATTACCCCCCCCCCCCCCCCCCCACTCATGCCCCCCCGCCCCCTCCCATACCGCTACCTGGCCCGGGCGAGATAAGCGATGGTGATGATTGTAGAGAGACACACTTTTATTTCCTTAATGACTCCCCTCCCCTCCTCCCCTCCTCCCCAACCCTCACAGACATCCTCACACATAAGCATGTCTGACACACCGCCCCTTAGATTGTGCTCCCCTGTTCCTTCCGTTAGATGTTAAATCAGGCCGGCCTGTCAGAAGTGGTTGTGGCTGTCTGCCGTGGAGCAGGGGCCACTTGGCTGTGGTTAATTGGAAAGGTAATGGATTTCCAGCCCCGGTCGTGGACACACAGCCAGAGGGCCACAGGAGCAAGCATTGGGTTGGAGGGTATGCGCCACCGACAAGTCAAGCACGGCCAACCCCCCCAACCTCCACCACATCCTCCCATTCAGTTATACCTGCACTATGCTCACCACCACTCAAGCCCATCCAATCAACCACTGATCTCTCACATGATGAATGGACGCAATCTGAAGTGAGCTACTCTATAGCCTTGCTCTAAGCACTGAGGCCAGTCCGTGTGTAATCCACAGTGCTTGATAGTGATGGTGATGGTTAAGACCTATAATGGACGCAAGTGTCGGGGTTGAACTCTCATCCTCCCCATGTAAGCGTGCAACTCAGGCCGTTGTGACTTCACACTCGGCAACGGGTGCCGGCTCACTGGCTCACTCACCCGGTGGAGGATGGAAGTTTGGTGCTGTCATGTCTGTGACTGTCATTAAATGTGAAGACTGTTATTTAATCAAATAAATTATGTGTAATTATTGTTACCTGGTTAAACTAATTATGTAAACTTTAATTAACTAGGAAGTCGGGGCACCACGGGAAAATGTTTATAGTCTCTATTTCCCGAATAGACTCTTCAGATATTTTCATATCTTATTGATTAGTCTTCTATTAATGTATAATTATTGCCTCATCAGTTCTCATTACTGAATGTCACAAACCCTTGGATATCTGCACGAACCTTAGCCTCCATAATGAATCAGCGATATAAAAATTGGCTTAATTATTAATTTACTAACTAACTAAACAAATCACAGAAATACATAAAACAAACAATATAGCTATTGGTTACTAACACAATGCACTGATAAGTCCCTAGTGGGATAAACAGGTATGACGGCTTGGTAGACAATGAAAAGGGGTGGGGACAGATGAAGGAAAACGGGAAAGACTAAATGGATTCACTACACAAAGTTGATAATTATAGTCATTGAAATGCTAATCCTTTGCACATCAAAGGCTGCTCATTCGAAAATAATTGCATGTCGTTGTTGTCTTCTCTGTTGGAATCGTCGGTCTGTCTGCTGGAGAGTCAGTCCATTAGAGAGTCTCTGCTTAACTTCCCCAGAATTCACAATGTCTTTCGTGGTTGTAGCTTTCTCAGCGGCTCTGGATAGTATCTGTTGTAATGGACACGTCAGGTGTACAGATTGTCGTTGCATAAAATAGATGCTTCTGCGGTTGTTGGTATTTTCGTACTTTATTTACGTACTTTCCAGTTGCAGACTAGTAATTCTATATCTAGGATTTGCTCTTATTCTGTAGTGATCGATAGTCTCAGAGTTGAACCATTTTCAGCCGTGTAGCCAACACTGCACGGATTCTGGTCTCCTGGTCCTATAGAGTGACGTTGTTTGTGTTCAGTTTGTACATTTCTTAACCCTTCCAACATGTAGCGACAGCGCCATATTTTCTGGTCAAAATGTACATTTCGTCAGGAGTGGGTTTTATACTCAATGAGAAAAGGGGTGGTCCATGACGCCAAAGCAATGTCTGTGCTCACGGGGTGTGGCCACGGACTCGGTTAACTTCATATGAACCCAGATTTTCTAATTTAGAGGGTTAACCTCTCAAAAGCCAGGGTAAATGCAGCGCGGCAAATTCAAATAAAATTATATAAAAATCTAACTTTCATTAAATCACACAAGTAAGATATTAAATTAAAGCTACACTCGTTATGAATCCAGCCAACATGTCAGATTTTAAAAAGGCTTTTCGGAGAAAGCATAAGAAGCCATTATCTGATGATAGCACAACAGTAAACAAAGAGTAGCATATTTCAACCCTGCAGGCGCTACACAAAACGTAGAAATAAAATATAAAACATGCCTTACCATTGACAAGCTTCTTTTGTTGGCACTCCAATATGTCCCATAAACATCGTCATTTGTACTTTTGTTCGATTAACTCCGTCCATATGTATCCAAAATGTCAATTTATTTGGCCTGCTTGAGCCAGAAAAAAACAGCTCCCAATTTACGCAACATTACTACAAAATATCTCAAAAGTTGCCTGTAAACTTTGCCAAAACATTTCAAACTACTTTTGTAATACAACTGTAGGTATTTTTAAACGTTAATAATTGATCAAATTGAAGACGGGTCTATCTGTGTTCAAGACAACAAACCAACGCTACTTTCAAGTCTTCCGCAACTCTCAACAGTGTTACCCAGTTCCTAGATGGCCGTACTTCTTCATTGCACAAAGGAATAATCTCAACCAAATTCCAAAGACTGGTGACATCCAGTGGAAGCGGTAGGAACTGAAAACAAGTGCCTAAGAAATATCGTTTCCCAATGAGAACTCACTGAACAGACAGAGACCTCAAAAAAAGAACATTCTGAACGGTTAGTCCTCGGGTTTTACCTGCTACATAAGTTCTGTTATACTCACAGACATGATTCTAACAGTTTTAGAAACTTCAGCATGTTCTCTATCCAAATCTACTAATAATATGCATATCTTATATTCTTGGCATGAGTAGCAGGAAGTTGAAATTGGGCACGCTATTTATCCAAAAGTGAAAATGCAGCCCCCTATTTCTTAAGAAGTTAACATCACATAACATCTTTTCACAAATAGTTTATGTTTAATCACATACGTTTCACAATATTTAGATGTATGTATACCCCATAATTAAGAAGTGCACACAACCAACGACACAGTAATGAGTGCTTCCTGTCCTTCACTCTGTCCCATAAGTGTCCACGGACCACTCCCACATTCTCAAAAATATGAATATTGTTTAATTATTCAAACTTTTGAGGTCCAAGGGTCTCTCTGTGTTCCAGAGTTTACATTCCAATTTTGAACACTACAGAGCATAGAGGCAGCATACTTCATCACCGACCATAAAACAGCCGACTTCCCGCTCTCCCCCTCTACGAGAGAGAGCACGCTGTAGAGCGGACTCACTGTAACCTGATCCTTCAGCTCGTCACAGGAGAGTTATGACAGTGCCATGCAAAGGGAAAGGTTTGACAGGGACATATACCCCCTTTTTTTCTCTTTCTCCTCTTGTTTTTCATCCTCCGTTTCTTCCTTCTTCCTCTCCTCCTTTATCTGGCATTGCTCCTGCATCATCCCCCAGATGTCATGGTTGGTTACGTCTGCCAACTCTCTTTTCTTTACTAGCCTCTGTAGTCTGGTGCTGTTGTTTCTCCCAAGACCGTCGTTGTAGTATGGGGTTCTTCTGCGAAGCCAAATGCAAATATCCAAGGTTATATCAGAGATGTTTCTAAACAGCCATTTGCTGCTGTAGTTTTTTGGTGTGATGTCATCTTTTTTGAGAGGCAGCGTTCTCCCAAAACAACCCTTTAACTTTCCCTCAGAGCCCCTCCTCCCATTCACACAGTGGGGTAACACAGCACTGATTAAAAAAAACAGCAGGCTAGAGATGATGAGAAAATGCTCTTAGATGGGGTTGATATTGGTCAGGCTGGTAGCCCTGGGCCTCTGAGTCAGACCTAATATTTAAAACTGTTCTGAGAACAGTGTAGACAGTTCAAACGCAACACAGTCGACTACAAGGAGCACAAAGATGCATGAGGAGAGGTACGAGAGGTCCACGGAAGGAGATAAACGAAGATGCTCAAAGCACCAATGCCCCCCCCCCCGAGAGAATGTTGTTTTTAACAGATAGTTCAAATTGAACCTTTTATGTTTTATCAAATTGAAAAGTTTCTTAAGCTCTAGAACTGAAGCTCTCCCTAATTACTCCAGCTTCTTAATTCCATTTGTAAATAACCCATCAGTACAGTTAGTACATTTTGTAGACTGGTAGAAAATTATATTGACATCCAACTAAAGAAACAAGGTGAAAGTCCACATTTACAACGTAAACACAATGTTTCCAAGAGTTAAAAAAAATGCTCTTGTTGATTTAATGAATGATAACGTATTCAGACCACTTGACTTTTCCCCAGTTTGTTACGTTAGTCTTATTCTTAAATGTATTAAATATTTTTTTCCCCTCGTCAATCAACACACAGTACCCCATAATGACGACATGGAACAACAGGTTTTTAGAAATTTTATTTACGTAAGTACGCAGACCCTGTCCAGTGTCTGTGTTATTTTGCCCATCGTAATCTTTTCTTTTATTGGCCAGTCTGAGATATGGCTTTTTCTTTGCAACTCTGCATAGAAGGCTAGCATACCGGTGTCGCATCTTCACTGTTGATGTTGAGACGGGTGTTTTGAGGGTACTATTTAATGAAGCTGCCAGTTGAGGACTTGTGAGGTGTCTGTTTCTGAAACTAGACACTCTAATATACTTGTCCTCTTGCTCAGTTGTGCACCGGGGCCTCCCACTCCCCTTTCTATTCTGGTTAGGGCCAGTTTGCGCTGTTCTGTGATGGGAGAAGTACACAGCGTTACACAGCGTACGAGATCTTCAGTTTCTTGGCAATTTCTCGCAATATTTCTCAGAACAAGAATAGAGTGACGAGTTTCAGAAGGAATGTCTTTGTTTCTGGCCCTTTTGAGCCTGTTATCGAACCCACAAATGCTGATGCTCCAGATACTCGGCTAGTCTAAAGAAGGCCAGTTTTATTGCTTCTTTAATCAAAACAACAGTTTTCAGCTGTGCTAACATAATTTCAAAAGGGTTTTCTAATGATCAATTAGACTTTTAAAATGATAAACTGGGATTAGCTAACACAACGTGCCATTGGAACACAGGAGTGATGGTTGTCTATGTAGATATTCCAAGAAAATAAATCTGCCATTCCAGCTACAATAGTCATTTACAACATTAACAATGTCTACACTGTATTTCTGATCAATTTGACGTTTTTCAATGACAAATGGCAATTTTAATGACAAAAAATGTGCTATTCTTAAAAAAACAAGGACATTTCTAAGTGACCCCAAACCTTTTAACGGTCGTGTATGTGTACCCTATCCCTGATGCAGTAAAAAAAAGTATATATAATAATATAAGTAAGCTTTATGCGACATCTTTTTCAGTGCGGACCCATTACACCTTATTTTTGTCTGAATATATAGGTTTTACTCACTAGCCAAGCTTCTGGGAGAGCACGATGGTCCCCTTTTGATCAGCTTAGACAATACATGACACAGGAATGAGAATACAGATTGGGCCTAAACCACAGAACTCAGACCAGTGGAATGCAGTAGCCATTTGTCTTGCAGAGATCGGTTGTAATACTTTGGATGGGGAAGAGGGGAACCAGAGGTTGTTGGTGTGAAGGACACATGGAATTGTTAGAGAAAACTGAGAAAATGAAAAGGCGAAGGCGAACCTATTGTAATCGGAAATTGGAGTGTGAAGGACGAACAGTGGCATTGCAAAGCAAGAGCAGATTTCCATTTCTCTGTGTGTGACTGTGTGCGCCTTTTGTGTGTGTGTGTGTGTGCGCGCTTTGTGTGTGTGCGCTTTGTGTGTGTGTGTGTGTGTGTGTGTGTGTGTGTGTGTGTGTGTGTGTGTGTGTGTGTGTGTGTGTGTGTGTAGTACACAGTACAGTATTCACTGCTGAAGGAGTCGGCTCAACTCAGAGTAACGTAGGAACAACAAATAGTGTGGAAACATAAAAAAAGAAAGAGACAGGTTATTGAGACAGAAACAAAATGGCGTCTCAGCAGGCAGCATCGTTTTAAAACACTCGTCTGTCTTACAGGATCTTGTGTCGGGGTCTCGGATCAGGATATTAAGGGAAATGGAATACATCTCCGAACACATTTCTTGGGCTTATATTAGCAGTAATGCCAGACTGGCGAGAGGGTTGGCAGCGGCGGAGTACTGGGGAGACAGCTGGCGAACGAGGGGGCCTCTTTTCTGCAGGACTTAATCTAGGCTAATACCCAGTCCATTGAGGGAGTGTGATGTTAAAATCAGTTTTAGTCATAAATAAGATGCTCCCAAGGCCATCTTAGCAGAGCACTTGGGGCTTGGCTGGGGTTGAAAAAACATATAACCTTTCAGTGCATCTTGGACGGAAAGTAACTATAACAGTGAGTATTGGATGAGCCATGGAATAAGGCTGGGCGGTACACCTTATTCTAAGATATACTGTTATTGAGTTTGGGTCCCCCTCCCACTAGCCCCACTCCCCCAAACTTTGGTTCCTACCCTGTCACAATAACTCCTCCCTGGAATTTTCATTTGTTGTCATGTCAAACAACACTGTATTCAAAGTGCCCACTATTATGTTCTAGCTAGAATAATCATAGATTATTAGAATAATCATTCTATTTCCATGATTCCAGCAGTTTACCCAAGTGTTTTGCTCAAAATCCAAAGTCAAATCGCAATTGCAACATTTGGATAAAAATAAGGCCTAGATTGTTTGCCCGTGGCAGTGTGGAAGTTGTCTCAAATGAGTGCAGATAATGTAGAAATTGATGTAAATGCTGAAAGATATTTTGGGTTGAATTTGAATTGAACAGTATAAAACAATCAGAATGTAACGGTTTTCATGCGGTGAAGGAGAGTCGGACCAAAATGCAGCGTGTAGATTGCGATCCATGTTTAATGAACAAACGTAAACACGAATCAATACAAATACTACAAAAACAAAAGAATGTAAAGAAAACCGAAACAGCCTATACTAGTGTAAACTAACATAGATACAGGAACAAGGACACTAAGGACAATCACCCACGAAACACACAAAGAATATGGCTGCCTAAATATGGTTCCCAAACAGAGACAACGATAATCACCTGACTCTGATTGAGTACCGCCTCAGGCAGCCATAGACTAACGCTAGACATCCCACAAAACCCCAAGACAAAAACACACCACAATAACCCATGTCACACCCTGTCCTGACCGAATAAATGAAGAATAAACATAATATATTTCGACCAGGGCGTAACACAGAATGGAGAAAGACCCATTAAAATCACTTAGAATGTATATGTCACGCACTTCTCATCAAGAAAATGTAGAACTTTTGTTATTCAAAAACATAAAGTACCAGCATACTGTCGAATTTTCTAAAAATACAGTGATATGATATTTTGGCCAAATTGCCCAGCCCTACCATGGAAATACTGGCTCATCTCTCAGGTGTGAGGAATCTGCCGATAAATGTGAACCCATCTTCATAGGTCAGCAACCCCGTTCGCCCCGGAATGACCCTTATCTTCAGGTTCAGGAGAAGCAGTCCCAAATCTGTCACCGGAATCAGACTGTCTCGATCTTTCAAATTCCCCATGGCTCAGAGGCACAGTCTAATTTAGCAAGAAAAGGACCAAGTGTAGGAGTGATGAATTTCAAGCAAACGGTTGTCTGGGCCAAGCCAGGAAAAAGTTCCCCTCAGTGAGAGAGAGATGGGGGGAGAGATGATTGAGGTGATTAAGGGGTGTAATGGGTGGTTGAGCGGGGTGCATTCCCTGAGACGTTCAAAGGTGTGAAATATGAAGCGTGAAAGGCGAATGGACAGAGATTCATCACCTGCTTATCATTGCAAATCTGCCCGTCGTCATCTCAGTGTCGTCTGACACCCTCGCTGACGTAAAGGAAGGGTCTCAGTGTCGTCTGACACCCTCTCTGACGTAAAGGAAGGGTCTCAGTGTCGTCTGACACCCTCTCTGACGTAAAGGAAGGGTCTCAGTGTCGTCTGACACCCTCCCTAACGTAAAGGAAGGGTCTCAGTGTCGTCTGACACCCTCCCTAACGTAAAGGAAGGGTCTCAGTGTCGTCTGACACCCTCCCTAACGTAAAGGAAGGGTCTCAGTATCGTCTGACACCCTCCCTGACGTAAAGGAAGGGTCTCAGTTTCGTCTGACACCCTCCCTGACGTAAAGGAAGGGTCTCAGTGTCGTCTGACACCCTCCCTAACGTAAAGGAAGGGTCTCAGTGTCGTCTGACACCCTCCCCCTCCCTGACACCCTCCCTGACGTAAAGGAAGGGTCTCAGTGTCGTCTGACACCCTCCCTAACGTAAAGGAAGGGTCTCAGTATCGTCTGACACCCTCCCTAACGTAAAGGATGGGTCTCAGTTTCGTCTGACACCCTCCCTGACGTAAAGGAAGGGTCTCAGTGTCGTCTGACACCCTCCCTGACGTAAAGGAAGGGTCTCAGTGTCGTCTGACACCCTCCCTGACGTAAAGGAAGGGTCTCAGTGTCGTCTGACACCCTCCCTGACGTAAAGGAAGGGTCTCAGTGTCGTCTGACACCCTCCCTGACGTAAAGGAAGGGAGTGCCAGGTAAAAAGACAGAGAGATGTGTGGTGATGAAGAGAAAATTATTTATTACTTCCACCTAGCTATGTTTAATCAGCACACCCCTATGCTTCAGATAACTTCTGACCCAGGCTGATAGGACATTAAGGTGATTTGTTCCGCCAGGTAGAGTTCCAGCGCTGAAGGACACCCCGCGTTTGAATTACACTTTGGGTGTTCCTTCCTTTACGAAGTATGAACGAGATGTTTTTCTCTAGGATGCTTCACTCCATTTGCCCTTCCTGTAATTGGCTAGTCCCTGATCATATGCCCCGCCCCCCACCACCACACTCAACCTTCCCAGTAACCCCCACTCCTCCACTACCCATAAAACCCGCCGGCCGTTGTGTAAACAGGGTGTAAACGCGTGTTCACTCTTCCCTCTACTCCCACACAATATCATTTCCCCCCAGGCCTTCTGAATCCCAAGTTCTGCAGTTGAAGTCGGAAGTTTACATACACTTCATTAAAACTCGTTTTTCAACCACTCCACAAATTTCTCGTTGACAAACTATAGTTTTGTCAAGTCGGTTAGGACATCTACTTTGTGCATGACACAAGTCATTTTTCCAACAATTGTTTACAGACAGATTCTTTCACTTAATCACAATTCCATTGGGTCAGAAGTTTACATACACTAACTTGAATGCGCCTTTAAACAGCTTGGAAAATTCCAGAAAATGATGTCTTTAGAAGCTTCTAATAGGCTAATTGACATCATTTGAGTCAATTGGAGGTGTACCTGTGGATGTATTTCAAGGCCTACCTTAAAACTTAGTCCCTCTTTGCGTGACATCATGGGACAATCAAAAGAAATCAGCCAAGACCTCAGTAAAAAATTGTAGACCACATGTCTGGTTCATCCTTCGGTGCAAATTCCTAATGCCTGAAGTATAAATACCATGGGACCACGCAGCCGTCATACCGCTCAGGAAGGAGACACGTTCTGTCTCCTAGAAATGAACGTACTTTGGCGCGAAAAAGTTCAAATCAATCACAGAACAACAGAAAAGGACCTTGTGAAGATGCTGGAGGAAACAGGTACACAAGTATCTATATCCACAGTAAAACGAGTCCTATATCGACATAACCTGAATGGCCACTCAGCAAGGAAGAAGCCACTGCTCCAAAACCGCCATAAAAAAGCCAGACTACGGTTTGCAACTGCACATGGGGACAAAGATGGTACGTTTTGGAGAAATGTCCTCTGGACAAAGTATAGAACTGTTTGGCCATAATGACCATTGTTATGTTTGGAGGAAAAAGGGGGATGCTTGCAAGCCGAAGAACACCATCCCAACCGTGAAGCACGGGAGTGGGGGTGCTTTGTTGTGGGCGTGCTTTGCTGCAGGAGGAACTGGTGCACTTCACAAAATAGATGACATCATGAGGGAGGTAAAATATGTGGACATATTGAAGCAACATCTCAAAACATCAGTCAGGAAGTTAAAGCTTGGGTCTTCAAAATGGACAATGACCCCAAGCATACTTCCAAAGTTGTGGCAAAATGGCGTAAGGACAACAAGACAAGGTATTGGAGTGGCCATCACAAAGCCCTGACCTCAATCCCATAGTAAATTTGTGGTCAGAACTGAAAAGAGCGTGTGCGAGCAAGGAGGCCTACAAACCTGATTCAGTTACAACAGCTCTGTCAGGAGGAATGGGCCAAAATTCACCGAACTTATTGTGGGAAGCTTGTGGAAGGCTACCTGAAACGTTTGACCCAAGTTAAACAATTTAAAGGCAATGCTACCAAATACTAATTGAGTGTATGCAAACTTCTGACCCACTGGGAATGTGATGAAAGAAATTAAAGCTGAAATAAATCATTCTCTCTACTATTATTCTGACATGTCACATTAAAATAAAATAAAGTGGTGATCCTAACTGACCTAAGGCAGGGAATGTTTACTAGGATTAAATGTCAGGAATTGTGAAAAACTGAGTTGAAATGTATTTGGCCAAGGTGTATGTTAACCTCCGTCTTCAACTGTACATTCACTGGGCTTTGACAGAGCATCTCTCGTGTCTCAGTCTCCTGGTTTTAACCGGCTGGCTAATTAACCAGGCCAATCATGAAACAGGATAGTATGGCTGCCACAGAACAGGGAATGGAGACGGTGAATAGGGTGGTTACTCTTGTAACTGGAAATGTGAAATGTCCAGTTTCCTGCGACAACACCTACTTTCAGTCCTTTTTACCACCCTCTGCGTAACTTTTAAATGAGGCTGCGCGTGTCTAGAATGTCGGATACAGGTGTAGACTAACTGCGGGCCCTGACAGTCAGTCTCTTCCTTCATCACTGGCCTAGACATCCAACCCATGAATAAATACAATAGAGATCACCCCTATTGGCCCTTCAGATTCATCAGTGAGCCATGTGTTCAAATAATGATTAGAAAAGCGTCGCACCGTGCATCCCTGACCTGCCTTGAACACAATACTGTGGAGTAGCAGGGAGGCGTCTGCGGTTTCTGCCTGAGCGTTAAGCAGAACACACACACAGGGCCCGTCACAAACAGAGTTTGTAATGCAAGTGGGTCAGGTGAGCACAATAGGCGCTGATGGAGCAGAGAAAATAGCGGGGCATCGATTTTACGTCATGGAACACAATAAGCAATGAGAACAACGCAGTCATATCTATGCCATGCCGGTGAGCTTGTTGCTAGTTCCTCACACATGCAATAAGATGTGGTCTGTTCTGCCATCTCATTGAGATATAATGAGCTTATGTCATGTCCCCTCATACTCATGGTTAGCTGGCTGAGGAAGTGAATCACAGCCTTGGTTGTGTTGTGAGAAGGTCCTCCACTACCAGGGGCAATGGAGATGGAGAATAATTATAGTGGAGTGGGACTATAATAGCCGTCCCCAGAGGTTTAGGGAAGGGGAGATGAGGAGCACCGGCCACTCCACCACTGATGCCGGCAGGGCACTGTGTGGGTGTCTATACGTGTGTGCGTGTGTGTTCGGGCTAGCACTGTCTGCTTGTGTTAGCTCACGGGCTGTGTGTGTGAGTGGGTGTACACTGCAGTATGCGACCTTGTGTCGAGGAATGTGTACATGCATGCAACCCAGCGCCTGTTCATAATGTGTTTATAATTCTGTATGTATTTGCACACTCGAGAGGACAAAGGTGGCATTTGTAATTATTTTGTATTCGTAAAAAAAAAACAGCTAGCATAAAATACATGTTTGTGTGTGACCATAAATGATTATATCATTGTATTTATCTCTGTATGTACGCATTCCATACCTGACCGTTGCAGGAACACAGATTTCTTTCCCCTCATTCATTTTCCCGAGTAGCTTTCTCATCCTCGGATTAATGCTGAACGGCCGTTAACCTGATCTTGATTGATATCAGCTGATGAGAAACTGCAGGCTCCTGTGAAATAGATTGATTGATGTCACACACACAAATACTTCCAGAATACTAATGGAGGAGAGGCTTCTGCCCCAAAAATGAATTTTTCATTCGAGTGGAGTTCTGCCAACGCGGTGCAACCCACCACCCCCCGGGAACTGGAGCCTTGGACAGTCCCAGGAGTAATACTGTACTTATTTACATAATGAATACATATTGCGTTAAATACATATTACTAAATCACATTTGCATAATATTAGAATACCATTGTACTCTTGCAGCGCGAGTTCTCTATCATGAGAAATTACACGGAGTGGGTATTTAGTCTCTCCTCCAAGCAACCACCCGAAAACATTTGCTTGTGTTACGGTACAGCTGAATATCAGTTTTACTATAAGCCAGTAGACATTGGCAGTGAGTTTGTATGCCACAATACATCCTGGCTGTGTGTACACACTGATGAATGATTCAGAGGGGAAAAGGTAGAGGGAACATTGTGTCAAATCAGCCGAGGGTGAGTGGCAAGGTGGGGGAAATGGGGTGGAAAATACAGACGTGGGAGAATGGTAGCTTAGATGACGGCCATTAGTGTAAAGCAAGATGGAGTGTGTAGCAGCCAGTGAACAGCCAGGGCCTAGAGACAGCGGAATGTACGCATGTTGAATTATCACCTGTGCTCTGTCTGCAAAGAAGCACCAGCATTGAGTTAGTTAAATGACTGGCCTGTTGCTTGCCTCGGCTAGCGCTCCTTCCAACAGAGCTTACCCCTGTGGCCCGGGGTGCATTCATTACATTGATTCTGCTGCAAAGTGTTTCGTATGTCCATCCTCGTTTCGTTCCGTAATTCTCGGTTTGGTTCCTAAACGGTAAACTGTTTCCAGAAATGAATACGGAAGAACACATTCCGCCCCTGTCCAGCAAACGCTAAGGGCATCATACTGCATGTATGTGGGTACTGGGTTTGTTGTGCGTCCTTCTCATCCACACTCCTCCATCTTTGTCTCACCATCCTTCTCACACAGACCGTGTGTAGTGCTGGTGTAGAACTCTTTAGCCAGCACAGGCTTGTAAAACAAGGGAAATCGGGCACCCCCCCCCACTTCACTGGAGGGGGTCATGCTTGCCCTAGCACCTTCTCGCCAGTGACACTCTGTCCACTGAAGTTCATCTCTGATGGGTTTATGGGCTTAGGAGTGGCAGAATGTGAGACAGTGAAGTCACGCTGTGTCTGAGTGCCATCTGGCTGTTACAGGCCTGTAGAGGAGAGAGGCCCAGAGAGACATTCTCCTGATGAGTGGATGGCCATTGAGGGAGGATGAGACGTGGAGAGAGAGAGAGAAGAAGAGAGGGAGATGTGAGCAGTGTTTGCCAGGCCGAAGGGTCTCCACCTGCCTCTCATTCATTGTTAATTGGTCGTCAAACTGTTGCCGCTGTGCCAACACGGTGGGAGGAGAATGCTGGGAATCTCTCCAGCACTCCCTCTCTCCCCCCTTCCACTCGCTCCCTCTGTGTCCTGTTCGGGTTCACAAAGTTAGTTTGCTAAGACATTGCGTAAGAGAAACATGTTTTATAAGGCTACCTCACAGGACATTTAAAATTGAACACATGTATCATGGGACATCCAGTCTCCATTTGTTCCTAAGTTGAACCAGTATACCGTAGCAGCATCAGTTGTCTGGTCATAGGAGGATATACAGACACATTTTACCCTACCCCTGGGGGGAGTGGTAGGCTCTGCTGCGCCATGTGTGAGTGACAGCTAAGGCCTTAGTGAGAGGTTTGCTAAGGTTAGCCATCACATACTCCAAATAGAACCCATTCCAAGGGAGCTGTGTGTTTCCTACCACCAGGCCTTAGTGAGAGGTTATCTAAGGTTAACCAATCTAAAGCTCAACACATAGGCCGATTGTATCACTGGCTTACCAGACACACAGCAAGGCAGGGTGGCCCACGAGAACTGGAGGCCCATGAACCTGTCATGAATGTCTATTTTCTTCAAATGTAATATATCATTTTGACAGTAAGCCTCCAAAAATACATTAATGTCAACCTTTTTCATTTCCATGCGTATGTACTAGGAAGCTAAGTGTTTGTTTCTTGGGCTCCAGGAATGTGACTGAAAAAGTGCCTCAAGCCTTGAAAAAGAAAACGTTTAACTGATTGATAACTGATTGAACGTATAAGGAGATGTCGGTGAACAAATATCGTGGTCAAGGCTACGACCGTGCCAGTGCAATGAGTGGAGCTTACTCGGGTGTTCAAAAGCGCATAACAGACCGAGAGCCTAGCACGGAACACAAACCGTCTGCGCATGTGCGCCGTCGTGCATAAATGTATTTGTTCCCCACACAGCAAACTCGATCACGACACGCAGGTTAAAATATCAAAACAAACTCTGAACCAATTACATTAATTTGAGGACAGGTCGAAAATCATTAAAAACATTTATGGAAATGTAGCTAGCTAGCTTGCACTTGCTAGCTAATTTGTCCTATTTAGCTAGCTTGCTGTTGCTAGCTAATTTGTCCTGCAATATAAACATTGAGTTTATATTTTACCTGAAATGCACAAGGTCCTCTACTCCGACAATTAATCCACACATAAAACGGTCAACCAAATCATTTCTAGTCATCTCTCCTCCTTCCAGGCTTTTTCTTCTCTTGACTTTATAATGCAATTGGCAAGTTTCATAAATGAGGTGCATTACCGCCACCGACCTCATTCGTTTTCAGTCACCCACGTGGGTATAACCAATGAGGAGTTGACACGTGGGTATATGCTTCTATAAACCAATGAGGAGATGGGAGAGGCTGGACTTGCAGCGCGAACTGCATCACAAATAGAACGGACTTCTATTTTAGCCCGTGGCAACGCAGACACTTGTTGATGCATGCAAGCAGTGTGGGTGCAATAATTGAATAATATAGATTTCTACATTTATTTTGCCACGCTTGTGGTGTAGTCAGCCTGTTAGGTGCTTCTTCTTTAGTTTTAGTTTAGAAAACAATCTCTCCGCAAAAGCAGCAGTTACATGATGGTAAAAACAGCTTGATTGCCGCAGCAACATCAGGGAAACTGGGCAGAACAGAGTTGCACTTTAAATACATGCAACATCTTTAATTGAGCCTCATTCTCCTTAATTGCCGTCCTCAACAAGGAAAGAGATGAACTGTATGGGAAACTCTGGGGACAGGCCGCGTGGATACACTACAGCCAATACATTAGCAGATCGAAACAGATTATCATATTTTGCGGATAACATTTCATGAGGGCAGACAACAAAATAAGCGGTTTGCGATCTCGTTCATACTGGTGATCCGGCGTTTAAGTTTAGTGGTTGCAAATATCAACAGTCCCTTATCTCTGGTATATCTTGGCATGCATCATTCAAGACTACGTTTAAATTGTGTGCAGCGTAATGGACATGGGCCTATAATGCGCATTGTCTCAGGAAAGACTGACTGGGTTGGCAATACTCAGCATAGAAAACAGTCGGGCCCGAACTGGCCGTGGTGACATCGGGCCCGCAACCTGGACAAACTGGCATAACTGTCGGGTGGTGAAAACATAACAGTCGGGCCCGCAACCTGGACAAACTGGCCGTGGTGAAAACATGACAGTCGGGCCCGCAACCTGGACAAACTGGCCGTGGTGAAAACATAACAGTCGGGCCCGCAACCTGGACAAACTGGCCGTGGTGAAAACATGACAGTCGGGCCCGCAACCTGGACAAACTGGCCGTGGTGAAAACATAACAGTCGGGCCCGCAACCTGGACAAACTGGCCGTGGTGAAAACATGACAGTCGGGCCCGCAACCTGGACAAACTGGCCGTGGTGAAAACATAACAGTCGGGCCCGTAACCTGGACAAACTGGCCGTGGTGAAAACATAACAGTCGGGCCCGCAACCTGGACAAACTGGCCGTGGTGAAAACATAACAGTCGGGCCCGCAACCTGGACAAACTGGCCGTGGTGAAAACATAACAGTCGGGCCCGACAAACCTGGACAAACTGGCCTGGTGGTGAAAACATAACAGTCGGGCCCGCAACCTGGACAAACTGGCCGTGGTGAAAACATAACAGTCGGGCCCGCAACCTGGACAAACTGGCCGTGGTGAAAACATAACAGTCGGGCCCGCAACCTGGACAAACTGGCCGTGGTGAAAACATAACAGTCGGGCCCGCAACCTGGACAAACTGGCCGTGGTGAAAACATAACAGTCGGGCCCGTACCTGGACAAACTGGCCGTGGTGAAAACATAACAGTCGGGCCCGTAACCTGGACAAACTGGCCGTGGTGAAAACATAACAGTCGGGCCCGCAACCTGGACAAACTGGCCGTGGTGAAAACATAACAGTCGGGCCCGCAACCTGGACAAACTGGCCGTGGTGAAAACATAACAGTCGGGCCCGCAACCTGGACAAACTGGCCGTGGTGAAAACATGTGCACACAAAAAAGTAGGACTTGAGGACCACAGGGGAGCCTCTCAAGTTAGATTTAATTTTAATTTAATTTAATTTACCTTGAATCGTGCAGCAAAATTGTGTAGACTATTTAAACCTGCTGAGTTTAACAATAAATAGTGGCTGAATTTAACCTCAAGCCAACTACTTTCCCCCCCATTGTTTGGCCATTTTATGTGTAATTGTTATAAAACGTTTATTAATAGCAGCTAAATACGGTATACTGTGTTGCTATTGATAGTACACTGCATAATGAAACAATATCTAGTAAGCTAGTGTTTTGAGGGTGGACTGACTGTAGTATTATTTGGCATTAATAGACTGGTTTTAAGCACAACAACTTTCTATCCAAGCTGAGAGAGAACACGAGGGTGTCTCATGTCACGCAGGTTCATATAGCCTCTACAGGACAGTTGTATATTATAAAACATCTACTGGTAGATGTATGCTGTTGCATCGAAAATATATTTTACAATCTGCACTGTTTGAATTTCCAACAATAAATTACATTTTGCCACCAGCCAGCAGTTTAAAAATGCCAGTATTGTGACACCATGTATAGCTTTGTGAAATGTTAGGCTTATTAACATGAGGAAATTACGACATAATAGGCCTAACAATAAACTTTTATCCATTAGGTAAATACATGCCCTTGCTCCACCGAAATCCTAAAATCGATTCATTAGGTATACAGGTGCAGATTTTTCGCAACTTCAGCACCATGGACAGCGATCAGTTTATGAGTGTCTGTCTGGCTGACACATTTTTTTTTTTAGGGAAGATGGGGGAGGGGGAAAACTCCCATCTTGCGGGGGTCCAGAGGAACTACGTTAGGCCAGTAAATAGTATGCCTTGCTCCAGAGAGAACCCAATCTATCCAGGTCGCTGTGTGTTCCAGTGTTTGAACAACCAGGCTTCCTACCTGTCTCTACAGGCAGCCGCTCACTTACTCTCCAGGAAATGCATCCCCCTAGATTGTCTTTGAACTGTAATTGGAAAGTGGCAGGTATAACAACGTTCCTGGTTGAAAAAATCTAACCCAGAGGTCCTCAAAGCCTTACTCTGTTCTGATATAGCCTATAGACTTAAGTCGAACCATGTCATGCTGTGTGTGTGTGTGTGTGTGTGTGTGTGTGTGTGTGTGTGTGTGTGTGTGTGTGTGTGTGTGTGTGTGTGTGTGTGTGTGTGTGTGTGTAGTACTCTCTCTGAGGGTCTGGAGGGGTTGATAAACTGTATCCATCTGACCCCCAGATCCACCGAGATGGGGAGGGGATTTAACCACCTCTCATTCGCAATACAGCCTTGATAAAAGGGGAAGCTTACACCGACAAGATGTGAAGGTGTATCAGCCAACCAGTAGGTGGTGTGTGTGTGTGTGTGTGTGTGTGTGTGTGAGAATTGTGGGGGATGTAGTCTAGATGAGAATAGGGGACATATCATGATGAATAGCTGAAGAGGCAAATGCTTTTATGGTTGAGCAAAATGCCTTCGATGAGAGGAAGGGGCAACCACTTAGTTATTGAATGGTGCCAAGTGGCCACTAATAATTAATAGCACTTCACCAAAGAGGTTGGGAGGAACTTCCTCTCATGCCGATATCGGTGTTGATGGATGTCACACAGAGAGTTTAGGTTTTGGAATCAAAGTTAGTTGCCGCCTTCAAACAGTTGCCTTTTTCTTATTAAAAGCAGATGCGACAGAAAATGTGATGCGCTCAGGAGAGGGAGAAAGAAGAGAGAGAAAGAGGGAGAAAAAAAAGATTATCTAGCCAGGCTTTACAAATTAAATTATACAAACGTTCGCACCGTGAGAGAGAAAGAACGGAGGGGGGGAAAAGCTATTAATACATAGTACGGAGACTTTTAAGGGGCCAAACAAAGTCGGTCTCCCTGGAAAGCGGCACGTCATTTTCAATTTCAAGGTTCTCTGACCCATGGGGTGTCTTGTCTGCAGGGAACTTGGGGGCGGGGCCATTGCCGAGCTCCCAGGAACGGGCAGACCAATCAAATCACCAGCAGGCGTGTTTGCACAGCCATGTAAAATATATGCCTGCAACCACATTGAGAAGACGAAAGAAGGCATGAGGGACAGAGAAAGTGTTTACAGGATTATGGGATGCTTTCTCAAGCATATCGCTGCTTCAGATAAGTCATCATTGAGGGGATTATTAAATGTATGCACATTTTTATTTCCATTACACAAGTATTACTAATCTTGTTACATATGGGCAGTGGCGATTTTAGTATGTAAGTCTTGGTGGGGCAAACAAAAAAAACGTGGGATGCATGTCAGCAAAGCAACAACAAAGCACTAAACAATACATTAATTGCACTATAACGGTGACAAACGGTGCCCACAAACTGTTAGGGCCTACATAAAGCTTTCCCAACAGCAGTCCCAACACCTTACCACTGCTATAGTTCATTCAGCCTCGTTTACTGCCTTTTAAAAAACATAGCTGATATGGCTGACTTGCTTAAAACCTCTTTAAACCTCTGTGGGATGTGTGGGATGGTAGCGTCCCACCTCGCCAACAGCCAGTGAAATTGCAGGGCGCCAAATTCAAAACAACAGAAATCCCATAATTAAAGTTGCATATATTAGCAACTGGGCCTGAGTATCAGGCAGTTTACTCTGGGAACCTTATTCATCCAAGCTACTCAATACTGCCCCCCAGTCCCAAAGAAGTTAAGGATCGAACCCTTTTTAAAAAATGTTTTTGCCTAAAATGACATACCCAAACCTAACTGCCGGTAGCTCAGGACCTGAAGCAAGAGTATGCATATTCTTAATAACATTTGAAAGGAAACAACAACAAAGTTTGTGGAAATGTGAAGTTAATGTAGGATAATATAACACATTGGATCTGGTAAAAGATAATACAAAGAAAATAATATGACATTGTTTCTTTCTTTTTTTTCATCTTTGAAATGCAAGAGAAAGGCTACAATGTATCATTCCAGTTTAGGGGAAATTTAGATTTTGGCCACTAGATGGAAGCAGTGTGTGTGCAAAGTTTTAGACTTATCCAATAAACCATTGCATTACTGTTCAAAATGTTGTATCAAGTCTGCCTAAATGGGCCTAATTGGTATATTGATACATTTTCAAGTTCATAACTGTGCACTCTCGCTCCAACAATAGCATGGTATTATTTCACTGTAATATCTACTGTAAATTGGACAGAGCAGTTAGATTAACAAGAATTTAAGCTTTCTGCCCATATCAGATGTGTCTATGTCCTGGGAAATGTTCTTGTTACTTACAACCGCATGCTAATCACATTAGCGCATGTCAGCTCAAACGTCCCGTGAGGGGGTCACCGGGTTTCTACTGACAATTGAGATGTACAAACTATGGCATAAGGGGACGGCAAGCTGATAAGAAGCGATCCGTAATTTCGATTAAGACATTAATGAGTGCGAGACGACGGACAAAGTCAATATAACTATTTATTCAGCACTTTTGAAATGTACGACAGAATTCAGAACATGGTCCGTTCTTACATATAAACAGACAATGAAAGCGCTTACAATATTCAATGATTACATCTCTCTAAAAACAGGTTATAGGCCAATAAGCACACACCGGCCACGAACGGTGTGTTTACAATACCGTGTTGGTGATAATGGACCAAATTATTAGGGTGTGGCACATGGGCTACCAACAGCTTACTACAAAACATACACTAAGTGTTACTTTAGCTACAGTGTACATATCTCTCTGGCATCCTATATCATTTATGAAGCAGCATAAGACATTTTGGGACTCACATTGTGATGTGCTTGGAACAGGAAAGTGGCGTGGCGGTCCTTCGTGGGCAAATCTTGTCATCAAAGAGAAAGATGCCGGATTTACAATTTCGAGTTGAATGACCTTCAAAACATATTTTCCCAGTCGTGGTTTGTTTTTCCCCAGTTCCCAGTTGTCTTGAAATCACAGTTAGCCACTGATTCCTTCCCCACCCACTCATTGTTGAATTTGCAATTTCCAACTTGTTGTGTAATGTTTATGTCCAATGGCTGATGAGCACTCAGACGTTTTATCTCTAATTTCTCTTCATATGATAGGATTGAAAAGGATTTAATTGTCGATATAATTCATGGTGACGACTGCTAGTTTACTAGCTAAGATTTTGAAGGTATGATGTTGACATGATCAGTCCAATCAAAGCTACTGTAGATATAACGACATCAAATCACGTTATATCTGTGGCCAATGACCTTGAGCCTTCTTGGATGGGCACTTCCAATATAACTATGGCAGAACCCAAGGGGCAACATTTTTCGAGCTAACCTTAGAATTGGGGATGACGTACTGTCCCATGATTGACAGAAAACTGAGCCAATCATGACAGAAAACTGAGTCAACCAGGCGCAACGCTCTGTATTTTCTGCGTGAAACACCTGCATTTTGGAGCTGCCTTACTCAAGAAAGCAAAAAAGAGACCATGTTTGTATGTGGCTTTATAAACTCAATGACATTTTGTTAGCAAACTGATGTGATATATATCAATACCAAAATAACAAGCAAAACAGGCAAGCTCCACCCCCAAAACAAGCCCCACCCCCAAAACAATAAATATGATAATATGGGGCTCGATACAGGCTCCGCCCCACCTGCCCTGAATCATGGGTTGCCACTGCATGTATGAATGGGAAATCACATCCATGTGTGAATGGTATATCACATCCATGTGTGAATGGGAAATCACATCCATGTGTGAATGGTATATCACATCCATGTGTGAATGGGAAATCACATCCATGTATGAATGGGAAATCACATCCATGTGTGAATGGTATAGCACATCCATGTGTGAATGGTATATCACATCCATGTGTGAATGGGAAATCACATCTATGTGTGAATGGTATATCACATCCATGTGTGAATGGGAAATCACATCCATGTGTGAATGGTATAGCACATCCATGTGTGAATGGGAAATCACATCCATGTGTGAATGGTATAGCACATCCATGTGTGAATGGGAAATCACATCCATGTGTGAATGGTATAGCGATCCATGTGTGAATGGGAAATCACATCCATGTGTGAATGGTATAGCACATCCATGTGTGAATGGTATATCACATCCATGTGTGAATGGTATATCACATCCATGTGTGAATGGGAAATCACATCCATGTGTGAATGGTATAGCACATCCATGTGTGAATGGGAAATCACATCCATGTGTGAATGGTATATCACATCCATGTGTGAATGGTATATCACATCCATGTGTGAATGGTATATCACATCCATGTGTGAATGGGAAATCACATCCATGTGTGAATGGTATATCACATCCATGTGTGAATGGTATATCACATTCATGGGTGAAATATATATCTCATGGTGGACCAAAGAACACAGGCAATCATAAGCATCCTTAAATTATGTTCAGCGTGACAACTGTACTGCAGAAAGTGAAATCTAAGCCAGCCTAAAAATCATATATTGAGTGATAATTTACTTGCAATTAGTGTCAAAATAAGATATTTGTATTTGGCCTTTTTTTTATAAGCTATTGGCAGATGATTGAACTTATTTGGTAAGAAACAAGAAGAAGAAACACCATTAATTTGAAGTGAATTATCACTCAATGTATTGTAAGATAAGGGCCCATGTGGCTCAGTTGGTAGAGCATGGCGCTTGCATGCCAGGGTTGTAGGTTTCATTCGCACTGTGAACCAGACCAGTACGGAAAAGAACATGTATCCACTCACTACTGTAAGTCGCTCTGGCTAAGATGATGTAATTATTTAGATTTCACTTTTTGCAGTGTGCTTCATGAGTACGGTGAACAAAAGAACACACACAGATGTCCACAGACTACGATGATGACTACAGTAGTGTAACGTAGCAGGCGTGATACACGTTTTTTTCCTTTCTGGTCTTGGTGAGGAAACAAAAAACTGTTGGGAGGTTTTCTTCTGCACTGTTCAACCAATCCAGTAAATGTGGAGGAGGAGTTAGCGCTGAGGATGATGGCAGTGTAATGACTTTATCTATGTCTCCGGCACACAGAGATCTCTTTAAGCCTTCTAGCCCAGGCCAATTCAAATAAAAAGGGCCATATCTTTAATTAAATGTACCATCTTGGCATTTGATAAGCGATGCAGTATATTATGCCTGCTGGCTATGTAGCGGTGGGATGGTGATTGGAACGGAGCATGTATCGCGCTCAGCTCAGACCGTGCAGAGACGCCTTTTGCTAGTTGCGTTAGTCTCTAATACCTAATTGAACAGGATAACCCCCTGCTGCACTAATAACGAGGAGGGCCTTGATTTATGACACACAAGGGCAGGATTATGGAGTTGATCTAGGATTACGAAATTCATTTCAATTGAATAATGAAAAAAAAAGATATCTATTATTATTATTATATATTATTATTATTATTATTATTATATATATAAATATAAAGTTTCCATTAAAAAAATGAACACAAATATGTTATAACAAACAAAGCATATCTATCAGAAAATATTTGGTAGAAAACTTGCCCAGTTTTTAGGTCCTAATAACGATGGTGATTGAAGCCTCAGTTAAGATTGAGTCATGCTCTTTGAAGATTTTCAGACTCCATTTTGAATTAAAAAATAATAATTGACCTACTATGCTTGGCAGTCGAACAAGTGCACTCGTATTAAAACATGAAATACAATTCAATATTAAACCTTATTATTGATCTGTGGAGGCTAATCAGGGGACAGAGCAGAGAAGAGGATTGTTGCAACTCATGTTATTTGTTGATTAACCCATACTCCCATTATGATTTTAAGGTGCTGACAGCAGACTTCAGAAACAGACCTAAGAATGCCAGGATGTTATATTGAGTTATGTTAGTCTAGCATCTCACCCGTCATCTACCATCATGACCTCACCCGGAGACTTATCACAAAGCCTTGTGAATTATTGAACAGGTACATGATGTGTGCTTACTTCGCCTGTGTACATGTACATTACATGCATAAGTAATGATGTGTCGTCACTCATGTGCATGCAGGAGACAAGTGAATGCACACAAGGCAAAGGCATTTGTATGTGTGTGTATCCATTTCCAGCTCATTGGGAAAGTATTCAGACCCCTTCTCTTTTTTTCACATTTTGTTTCACATTTTTTCATGTTACAGCCTTATTCTAAAATGGATTAAATGATTTGTTTTCCTCATCGATGTAAACAAAATATCCCATAATGACAAAGCAAAAACAGGTTTTTAGAAATGTTTGCAAATGTATTAAAACCTACAAACAGAAATACCTCATGTACATAAGTATTCAGATCCTTTGCTATGAGACTCGACATTTAGCTCAGGTGCATCCTGTTTCCATTGATCATCCTTGACATGTTCCTACAACTTGATTGAAGTTCAGCTGTGGTAAATTTAATTGATTGGACATGATTTGGAAAGACACACACCTGTCTATATAAGGTCCCACAGTTGACAGTGCATGTCAGAGCAAAAACCAAGCCATGAGGTCGTAGGAAGTGTCCATAGAACTCAGAGACATGATTGTTTTGAGACACAAATCTGGGGAAGGGTACCAAAAAATGTCTGCAGCATTGAAAGTCCCCAAGAACACAGTGGCCTCCATCATTCTTAAATGGAAAAGGTTTTGAACAATCAAGACTCTTCCTAAAGATGTCTGCCCAGCCAAACTGAGCAATCGAGGGAGAAGGGTCTTGGTCAGGGAGGTGACCACGAATCCGATGGTCACTCTGACAGAGCTTCAAAGTTCGTCTGTGGAGATGGGAGTGCTTTCCAGAAAGACAACCATCTCTGCTGGACTCTGCCAATCAGGCCTTTATGGTAGAGTGGCCAGATGGAAGCCACTCCTCAGTAAAAGGCACATGACAGCCCGCCTGGTGTTTGCCAAAGGCACCTAAAGGACTCTCTGACCATGAAAAACAAGATTATCTGGTCTGATGAAAGATTGAACTCTTTGGTCTAAATGCCAAACGTCACATCTGGAGGAAACCTGGCACCATCCCTATGGTGAAGTATGGTGGTGGCAGCATCATGCTGTGGCGATGTTTTTCAGAGGCAGGGACTGGGAGACTTGTCAGAATTGAGGGAAAGATGAATGGAGCAATGTACAGAGAGATCCTTGATGAAAATCTGCTCCAGAGCGCTCAGGATCTCAAGCTGGGGTGAAGGTTCACCTTCCAACAGGACAATGACCCTAAGCACACAGCCAAGACAACGTAGGAGTGGCTTCGGGGATACGTCTCTGAATGTCCTTGATTGGCCTAGCCCGAATCCGGACTTAAACCGGATCGAACATCTCTGGTGAGAGCTGAAAATATCTGTGCAGCGGTGCTCCCCATCCAACCTGACAGAACTTGAGAGGATCTGCATAGAAGAATGAGAGAAACTCCCCGAATACAGGTGTGCCAAGCTTGTAGCGTCATACCCAAGAAGACTCGAGGCTGTAATTGCTGCCAATGGTGCTTCAACAAAGTACTGAGTAAAGGTATTGTGTGTATTGTGTGTAGATTGATGAGGAAAAAATACAATTGAATTCATTTTCGAATAAGGCTGTAACGTAACGAAACGTGGAAAAAGTCAAGAGGTCTGAATACTTTCCGAATGCACAGTATTGTCACAACAGGTTGAGAACAATGGTGTAAAGTACTTATTAAGTAAAAATACTTTAAAGTATTACTTAAGTCGTTTTTGGGGGTATATGTACTTTACTATGTATATTTTTTAGATCATACATTTTTCTTTGACACTCAAAAGTTCTCATTACATGATGAATGCTTAGCAGGACAGGAAAATAGTCAAATTCACACACTTATCAAGAGAACATCCCTGACCATCCCTATTGCCTCTGTTCTGGTGAACTCACTAAACACAAATGCTTAGCCCCTGCCTATCTGTAAATTAACAAAAACAAGAAAATTGTGCCGTCTGGTTTGCTTAATATCAGCAAATTTGAAATGATTTATACTTTTACTTTTACTTTGATACTTCTGTATATTTTTGCAATTACATTCAATTTTGATACTTAAATATATTTAAAGCCAAATACATTTAGACTTTTACTCAAGTAGTACTTTACTGGGTGACTTTCACTTTTACTTGAGTCATTTTCTATTAAGGTGTCTTTACTTTTTCTCAAGTATGAAGATTGAGTACTTTTCAACCATCAGTACTTACCACTGATGGTGAACCATCAAACATACCCCATGCCGTTACCCACGGTCATGCAGTTCCACATTTTTATACCAACTTACCTCTCTACTCCCACTTATGATGCTAGAGCAGGGCTCTCCAACCCAGCTCCTGGAGAGCTGCCCCCTGTAGGTTTTCATTATAACCCCAGTTGTAACTAACCTGCTTCAGCTTCTCAACCAGGTAATTATTAGAATCAGGTGCGCTTGATTAGGGTTGGAGTGAAAACGTACAGGACGGTAGCTCTCCAGGAACGGTGTCGGATAGCCCTGATGTAGAGAGAACTCTGTTTGTGAGCGTTTGCTGTTGTGTAAAACTGTCAGAGATCAACGGGAGAGGGGGGTGCATGTCGAGTGATTGACTCATTCATTCGAGGGCTCCTACCAAATAATCCCCCCACACCTGACACTCCTGAACCAGACCCAGCAGCGAGGCAAAATGTCAACCCATTCAATTTCCTGTCTGCACCCAACAACTTGTCAAGTTGTCCCCCCCCCCCCCCGGTAAGGGTTGATGTTGTTTTCTGCTCTCGTTTTTTTCCTTTGTCAAAAAGGCCTCTTTCAATTACATTCAAGGACAGGAAAATCTATTTGAAATTGCGATTCCTTTTCTCAGCGAATGACAACATTTATTCTCCTTGATATTTCCTGAGCGAGCAGAGAATGCCTCGGAATATGGAATTTATTCTCGGCACCGACAGAATGTGTGTTCTCTGTCAAACTCTAACCGGATTACACACAACTAGCATTATGGGTCGGGGGCCTGGTTTAAACCCATTGTTGGGTGGGTCTCTTGGCCCCAACCTGGCAACCTCAATGTAAAGGTCCCATATCATATCTCTCCATCTATTGCCCCCACATCAAACACAAACACGCCATACATGATATATGTATAATAGGTTTAGAGTTACTGTTACCGCTAGTGCGACCCCTGCTGTTAAAGATAGGAAGTTCTTTCAGGAAGCGAGTTGAAGCCAAGTAGTGATGGTGGGGAATGGATAGTGAATATTGATCACATACAGTGGGGCAAAAAAGTATTTAGTCAGCCACCAATTGTGCAAGTTCTCCCACTTAAAAAGATGAGAGAGGCCCTGTAATACACTTCAACTATCACAGACAAAATGAGAAAAAAAATCCAGAAAATCACATTGTAGGATTTTTAATGAATTTATTTGCAAATTATGGTGGAAAATAAGTATTTGGTCACCTACAAACAAGCAAGATTTATGGCTCTCACAGACCTGTAACTTCTTCTTTAAGAGGCTCCTCTGTCCTCCACTCGTTACCTGTATTAATGGCACCTATTTGAACTTGTTATCAGTATGAAAGACACCTGTCCACAACCTCAAACAGTCACACTCCAAACTCCACTATGGCCAAGACCAAAGAGCTGTCAAAGGACACCAAAAACAAAATTGTAGACCTGCACCAGGCTGGGAAGACTGAATCTGCAATAGGTAAGCAGCTTGGTTTGAAGAAATCAACTGTGGGAGCAATTATTAGGAAATGGAAGACATATAAGACCACTGATAATCTCCCTCGATCTGGGGCTCCACGCAAGATCTCACCCAGTGGGGTCAAAATGATCACAAGAACGGTGAGCAAAAATCCCAGAACCACACGGGGGGACCTAGTAAATGACCTGCAGAGAGCTGGAACCAAAGTAACAAAGCCTACCATCAGTAACACACTACACCGCTAGGGAATCAAATCCTGCAGTGCCAGACGTGTCCCCCTGCTTAAGCCAGTACATGTCCAGGCCTGTCGGAAGTTTGCTAGAGAGCATTTGGATGATCCAGAAGAAGATTGGGAGAATGTCATATGGTCAGATCAAACCAAACTGGAACTTTTTGGTAAAAACTCAACTCGTCGTGTTTAGAGGACAAAGAATGCTGAGTTGCATCCAAAGAACACCATACCTACTGTGAAGCATGGGGGTGGAAACATCATGCTTTGTGGCTGTTTTTCTGCAAAGGGACCAGGACAACTGATCCGTGTAAAGGAAAGAATGAATGGGGCCATGTATTGTGAGGTTTTGAGTGAAAACCTCCTTCAATCAGCAAGGGCATTGGAGATGAAATTTGGCTGGGTCTTTCAGCATGACAATGATCCCAAACACACCACCCGGGCAACAAAGGAGTGGCTTCGTAAGAAGCATTTCAAGGTCCTGGAGTGGCCTAGCCAGTCTCCAGATCTCAACCCCATAGAAAATCTTTGGAGGGAGTTGAAAGTCCGTGTTGCCCAGCAACAGCCCCAAAACATCACTGCTCTAGAGGAGATCTGCATGGAGGAATGGGCCAAAATACCAGCAACAGTGTGTGAAAACCTTGTGAAGACTTACAGAAACCGTTTGACCTCTGTCATTGCCAACAAAGGGTATATAACAAAGTATTGAGATAAACTTTTGTTATTGACCAAATACTTATTTTCCACCAAAATCTGCAAATAAATTCATAAAAACTCCTACAATGTGATTTTCTGGATTTTCTTTCTCATTTTGTCTGTCATAGTTGAAGTGTACCTATGATGAAAATTACAGGCCTCTCTCATCTTTTTAAGTGGGAAAACTTGCACAATTGGTGGCTGACTAAATACTGTTTTGCCCCACTGTAGGAACAGACAGACGGTATACATCAGAGTGCCGTACAGTACAGTCCAGTACAGTTGCCTTGGGGTAATTCATATATGCTCATGTGTCAAGCCACTGCCACCATGTCTTTCTCAAACTAATGCTTTTGCATTGGTGTTTGAGTGTAATTTTGTGTTTGAATGGGTGTCTTTACATTGTCTTTCTCTGTCTGCTGGCTTCAGAAAAGCAAGGCTCCTTCCCTCAATTGAATCAAATAAAAGTGATGTATCAACTTTAGGTAATTTAAGTTCCTGAAAAGCCTGCTTCATGAGTAGTTACACCGTGGCTGTCACCCCCTCACACCTCCCCCTTCCCATCTCATGTACTCCCCAAAGGCTCGGGAAATGCCTTGGGTTGGAAGGCTGTGTGTGCGTGCGTGCGTGTGTGTGTGTGTGTGTGTGTGTGTGTACTCGTGTGTGTGAGAATAGGCTATCAGTCGCTTTGCATCTCCTTAATATAACCTACTGTCTATATTGCGATTGAATTGCTTAGCACATCACATACAGTATTGAGCCTAGATCGACAACATAAATTGATCACCTGATGGAAAAGCAAAACTTTCATATGCAAAGCATGTTTCCTCTCTAACGATAACCTGAATTAGTTTAACCCTTAAACCTTCCCTTTTGCTCGCCATTAGATAAGCTCTCCCACTCAATGTCTCGATCAGGATCTTCTTCTAATGAACCCATGTGGCGTGCATTGATTATACGAAGCAGTATATTCAGGGTTAACACGGACAGTAGTGAGCGTTCCTAAGCATATGCTTCAGCCAGAGGTGAATGGACAATACAGTGCAAAAATGCCAAGGACATTTCTTTGAGCCATCTCTCTCTCTCTCTCTCTCTCTCGTTCTCTCTCTCTCTCTCATTCTCTCTCGTTCTCTCTCTCTCGTTCTCTCTCTCTCTCTCTCTCTCTCGCTCTCTCTCTCTCTCTCGTTCTCTCTCTTCTTTCCTCTCACACAGAATACTGTATCAGAAAGCGAAAAATAAATCACCACTGAGCTTAATCCTCCCCAGCGCCCAGACCGTGTGTTCCCGATGTTCTGAAAGAGCTTTCAACTCTCCACATCTAGGCGTTAGGGCTGGGAATTGCCAGGGACCTCATGATACGATAATATCATGATACTTAAGTGCCGATTTCTATATGTATTGTGATTCGATACTGTGATTTTATTGGGATTTGACATTCCAAAGATATTGCTAACCATATGTTTACTGCAAAAGGACAAGAGAGAGCCAAAAGAAAATGAGATTTGATCAGTCATGGATCACTACTCGGATTCAACTCGCTTCCTGACAGAACTTCCTATCTTTAAAAGCAGGGGGCGCACTAGCGGTAACCGTAACTCTAATCCTATTATACATATATCATGTATGGCGTGTTTGTGTTTGATGTGGGGGCAATAGATGGAGAGATATGATATGGGGCCTTTACATTGAGGTTGCCAGGTTGGGCCCAAGAGACCCACCCAACAATGGGTTTAATCCAAGCCCCCGACCCATAATGCTAGTTGTGTGTAATCCGGTTAGAGTTGAGGCGCTGTGAAGGGACAGGCTTTTGTAGGACCCTGACACAGGTGACTGGAAACCGCCTCAGAGGGCTGCGCCATTAAACACCATCAAGGATTTACTTTAGAGGCTTTGCTTACCTTTGTGGCTCGGATGAAAAGCTGCCTGCACACACACATACATACACACACACACCCTGGACATACTAAGTAAAGTACACACAAACTCACTCATGTGCATTCATGTATACACATGAACACACACACACACACACACACACACACACACACACACACACACACAACCACACAACCACACAACCACACACACACTAACAGCCGGCTCCATTCACAAGAACAAACAATGGAAAAGACAGCTTCACTCAGCTTTTAATTCCCAGGATGGCAATTTCATGTTTTATCAATGTCAGTATATTAGTTACCTGAGACCAAAACAACACAGCAAACACCCCTAATGAATAATTCTTCTGGCAACGTCACACCAGTGGCTATCTCAAATCAAATACAATCAAATGAAAGTGCATTGGTGAGGTACACAGATTTGCAAATGTTATCGCAGGTGCAGCCAAATGTTGAGTTTTTAGTTCCAACAGTGCAGTAATAATACCTAGAGATGCAAAACAATACGCACATGATCCAAAAAGGAAAAAGAAAGAAATTAAGAAATATCAAAATGAGCAATGTCAGAGTGTACATGTACACTGAGTATACTAAACATTAGGGACACCTTCCTAATATCCCAACACCCTTGAACAGCCTCAATTTGTTAGGGCATGGACTCTACAAAAGCTCTCCACAGGGATGCTGGCCCATGTTGAACCCAACGCTTCCCATTCACCTGGTCTGTCTCTGTCATGGAAAGACCAGGTGCTGTTAGTGTTTTGTACACTCAGTGTATATATATATATATATATATATATATATATATATATATATTCCGGACTCTGATATTGCAGGGGCTTCGGAAAGTATTCAGACCCCTTGACCTTTTCTACATTCTTTCATTCTAAAATTGATTAAAGTGTTTTTTCCCTCATCAATCTACACACAATACCCATAATGACAAAGCAAAAACTGTTTTGTTTTTTAAAATTTTGACAAAAATGTATTTTTTTATAATGAAATATTACATTTACATAAGTATTCAGATTATTAGTCCAAAGAATCTTGTTTCTCATGGTCTGAGAGTCTTTAGTTGCCTTTTGGCAAACTCCAAGCTGGCTGTCATGTGCCTTTTACTGAGGAGTGGCTTCCGTCTGGCCACTCTACCATAAAGGTCTAATTGGTGGAGTGCTGCAGAGATGGTTGTCCTTCTGGAAGGTTCTCCCATCTCCACAGAACTCTAGACCTCTGTCCGAGTGATCATCAGGTTCTTGGTCACCTCCTTGACCAAGACCCTTCTCCCTTGATTGTTCTGTTTGGCCGAGCGGCCAGGTCAAGTCTTGGTGGTTCCATACTTCTTCCATTTAAGAATGATGGAGGCCACTGTGTTCTTCGGGACATTCAATGCTGCAGAAATATGTTGTTACCTTTCCCTGGATCTGTGCCTCGACACAATCCTGTCTCCGAGCTCTACGGATGTGTCCAATCAATTGAATTTACCACAGCTGGACTACAATCAAGTAGAAACATGATGGATGATTGATGGAAACAGGATGCATCTGAGCTCACTTTCGAGTCTCATAGCAAAGGGTCTGAATACTTAAATAAGGTATTGTCTTTTCAAGACATTTTCAAAAATTCTAAAAACCTGTTTTCACTTTGTCTTCATGGGGTATTGTGTGTAGATTGCTGAGGAAATTGTTTTATTTAACCCATTTTAGAATACGGCTGTTGTGCAACAGAATGTGGAAAAAGTCAAGTGGCCTGAATACTTTCCGAAGGCACTGTATATATAATGGTGTATATAGACAGAATGGAAAGTATGAATATATATTTTTTTTTACAGCAGTAGTTACATAGGAGGAGCCAAGACCAACAGTATGTAAACATTACTAAAGTGACCAGTGTTCAATGACTCTATGTACACAGGGCAGCAGTCTATAAGGTGCAGGGTAGAGTACTTGGTGGTAGCCGGCTAGTAACAGTGACTAAGTTCATGGCAGGTACTGGGCGGAGGCCGGATAGCGGTGACTGTTTAAAAGTCTGTTGGCCTGGAGAATAGAAGATGTTTATCAGTCTCTCAGTCCCGGTTTTGATACACCTGTATCCATGTGTAGTGTGAGATATGCTATAGTAAAAGCTAGCTCTGGGGTCCCTGTTCTTAGTCAAGGTTTTAGCTGGGTTTCTATCCATCCCTAAAGCTCAATTCCCAGACTCCCCGCGCGTAGCGGGCGTCTGCGTGCCAGGCGTGTAACCCAGTCGGACACCTCCAGTGAGGCACCAGGCAGCCTGGCTTTTAACTCTGAAATGCTGATTTTTGGTGCGGCTACTGAGCCTGCTACATTGCCAGAAAGGAGCTCAGGCTGTGGCGCTGCAGGAAATTCATAACAAACCCAATAGTTCTCCTTCCTCTTTTTGTCATTACGTGGGCTCCACATTGATAGGTGATGAGGGATACAGAGAGAAAGTTGAGGGAAATGTTTTTGGCCCCATTGGAAGAAAAAAAATTGATAAAGGAATGAGTAAGATGGAGTGTTCTGCTTTGGGCGGTCCAGCTTTCTGATATGGGCCAAGGAAAGCGGATTGTGCCCGAACTGAAACTCACAGCTACGGAATGATAAACTCGTGGACCTGTAAACAATGTTGAAACATTTTCAAGGAGGCTTTGAAGTGAGGCTGTGAAAAAAGGGAATTGACCCGGCCTTTTACGGACCGATTTATTGAAGAGGGGAGACTCATTCTGAATTCCCTCTGTCGTGGTGTACTTTGAGCGTCAGTCTTAAACCGCACGGTATTTGACCTGATTACGGAGTCCACCCTTGATTTTGCAGTAAGGCTTCACAGTTTGGACTCTGTATTCAGAACGAGATTAACAGGAGAGGTATGACTATTACAGAAAGCCTATAAGCCACCTTTTGAAAATGGAACTCTGCAGCCTCATTGGTCCAACACATTTGTCTAAGATCTGTGAATTCAGTCAAAATCGTCTCCTGTGGTATCTATTGACTTTGGTCAGATTTTGCAAGGAAGTAAATATGAAAATACCTTCTCAACAAGGATGACTGCAGTTCTCTCCATTGACGAGTCACTCCATTTGGGTACTGAGGCAACTTCTGCTCCGTGAGTCAATGTAACCACCATACCCTTATTTAATAACCTTGGGGTCTGAGTAGAGTCCATAGATCTAAATGTGTCTTCTGATATTTGAGGCTGTTAGTATTTCCTGTTTCCAATGCCATCGACACGGCGGTAGTATCTGACGCGAATTTAACTCAGTGTGGGGTGCATATCTTTCTCTGAACTCACATGTAGAAAAAGAGCGGAATAGGGAAGGAATCTCTGTGAAACAGGCCGCGAATCGCCGCTCACTATCTGAAGCCTAAACCGATAGCCGCCATCCCATTTATTGAATCTAAAAACACCCAAAACTTCCGGAGTAGCTTATGTCTTAAATGAGTCGTACTAGACGTTGTTCACTCTCTCTTTCTCTCCCTCCTCGACTCGCTCTCTTTCTCTCTTTCTCTCCCTCCTCCCTTGTCTCGCTCTCTTTCTCTCTTTCCCTCCCTCCTCCCTTGTCTCGCTCTCTTTCTCTCTTTCTCTCCCTCCTCGTCTCGCTCTCTTTCTCTCCCTCCTCGTCTCGCTCTCTTTCTCTCTTGCCCTCCCTCCTCCCTTGTCTCGCTCTCTTTCTCTCTTTCTCTCCCTCCTCATCTCGCTCTCTTTCTCTCTTTCCCTCCCTCCTCCCTTGTCTCGCTCTCTTTCTCTCTTTCTCTCCCCCCTCGTCTCGCTCTCTTTCTCTCTTTCCCTCCCTCCTCCCTTGTCTCGCTCTCTTTCTCTCTTTCTCTCCCTCCTCGTCCCGCTCTCTTTCTCTCTTTCCCTCCCTCCTCCCTTGTCTCGCTCTCTTTCTCTCTTTCTCTCTTTCTCTCCCTCCTCGTCTCGCTCTCTTTCTCTCTTTCCCTCCCTCCTCCCTTGTCTCACTCTCTTTCTCTCTTTCTCTCCCTCCTCGTCTCGCTCTCTTTCTCTCTTTCCCTCCCTCCTCCCTTGTCTCGCTCTCTTTCTCTCTTTCTCTCCCTCCTCGTCTCGCTCTCTTTCTCTCTTTCCCTCCCTCCTCCCTTGTCTCGCTCTCTTTCTCTCTTTCTCTCCCTCCTCCCTTGTCTCGCTCTCTTTCTCTCTTTCTCTCCCTCCTCCCTTGTCTCGCTCTCTTTCTCTCTTTCTCTCCCTCCTCCCTTGTCTCGCTCTCTTTCTCTCTTTCTCTCCCTCCTCCCTTGTCTCGCTCTCTTTCTCTCTTTCTCTCGCTCCTCCCTTGTCTCGCTCTCTCTTTCTCTCTCTCCCTCCCTTGTCTCGCTCTCTCTTTCTCTCTTCATCTCTTTCTCTTTCTCTCTTCATCTCTTTCTCTCCCCCTCTCTCGTCTCTTTTTTTCCTGTCCCCCCCTCTCTCCATCTCTCTCTCACTCTCCGTCCTTCTCTCTCTGTCTTCCAGCAGTTATCAGCAGTCCCTCGTCACATATTTTCTGGCAGGGGATAAATTAGATGTGATTCAGTTGGCGTTTTAAACACTGTGGCGTCTCATACCCGAGAGTACTGGTCCTTCGGGAAGCCGCCCCTCTCTCTCTCCATGTCTCTCTCTCCCTTTCTCTCTCTCTCGCTCTCTCTCTCCATCCCGCTCTCTCTAGCTGGCAGCATTGTTGAGCCTGCATTGCCCATTGAAATAATATTTTAAATCCTTGTCAAAATAGACTCTCCTTTGTCCTCCTGTGCAGCAGATTACTACCAGCCTGTATTCTTCTGGAATTGCCTTTGCTGCCGCTCACACTCCTAGCCAACCCCTTTCCCATGTCCCCCCCCATTATAATGCTCACAATGGAACGATAGTATAGGAAAGATCCCTTTGGTCACAGTAAAATCTCAAACAGACACACAGACATAAAGTATTATGCGTTGATGTTTAGCTAGATTCTAGGTTGAAGATGACCACGGTTAAGACAACAGGATTCTAATATCCCATAACACTTTGCAACAATGGGTCTAGCAATGCTCGTTAGCAACAGCGCCGGTAGTTTTTTGTGATTTGTGACAACGTCTTAACCTGTATATCTTCAACCAGGGCTAAATTAGTCCATGGCAGCCATCTTCTGGTCCTGGGTCAGTGGTAGATGGAGCTCCAGGGCCTGGTGGCCCAATGCCCCACGTTAGGGGCTTCTTCTTGAGTTCACTGCCCAGGGACGGTGAGGGGGAGACGGGGACCATCTGCCTGGGACAGCTGGGTCCACAGCTGGAGGGACATACAGTGACAGATGACTCACTGTGAAGCATCAGGGTCCAAATATGGATAGATGGCTAGAGGGATGTAAAGGAATTGAGAAAATGAGGGAGAGCGAGAAAGATTAAAGGCTGCCTGTAGTACTTTCATCCTCATGGTGATACGGTGATGGGAGAAATGTGGTTATTCATGGGAAGGAAATGTTAATATGGGTTTGATATATTTCTCACTGTATCTGATTTAGATAGGTGGGTGTTACAATGGAAGTAGAAAAATAGGAGTATGTCGATGAAGGTTATTGGGGAGATAAATAATTGGTCTTTTTCTGAAATTAACAAATTATTCTCTGAGATCTCTGGTGGCTATTGAAGGCAGTTAATGTTCTGATCAGACACTAACGCTGATTCAGCTTCTGAGACAACACCTATTGTGCCCTGGGGAACCCCTCCACCTGAGCTCTTTTAAATATTCAACAGCAAGTCCGGAGTGATAGATGCCAGCTAATGAACAACGTGGAACAATCGCTGGATAACATCAGGGTCTTCTCTCCAAGACATGAAGTGTTTACATTGTGCCTATATTGCAAATGAGGTTTTATAAAATGGGTTCAAAGAAATGTGCAATCTGATTGGCTGAAAATGGTGCCAGTTGGTTTGACAGTTATTAACGCTGGGGTCCCTCTTCCTGCTTCTCTCTGGGCTGTATCATCATAGTTGAATAAGATGTGTGAAACAGGCAGGCTCCACCATGCGAGACCAGCCACCCCCTCTCTCCTCCTCCCTTTCTACCTACAGCACGCTCCCTCTCTGTCTGTCTCCCACTCATGCCCTCGCCTGTCTGTCTCCTGCTCATGCGTGCGTTATTACATAAAGACGTGTTTATTTATATGATCGCATCATCCTGCGAGCGCTGAGACCAGGAAAGATCATGGGCCTTTGACAAAATTGCTGGATCTGAGAGGCAACCCGATACTGAGCCTTCCTCACAGGTAGTGAGGCCATGATGTTATTAGTGGATTCATTTGACTCTTCTTGTCATGTAATGAACTTAGCGATTCTCAATTGTTCTCTCCCTCTCTCTCATTCCTTCCCTCTTCCCTCTCTCTCCCTCTTTGTGTCTGATTATGAAGGAGGGATGTAGTGTGGATGTGTCTGGGTACAGGCAGAAGGGAAGCAGTGCAATGGATGTGGGGCTTGTGAAAAACTGATAGATTTTAATTACCCGGCTCCCTGAGAGCAGAATATAAGAGTATGTACATAAACGGTGCAATTAGATTATAGCCCACCGTAAACTGTGTCTCTCTCTCTCGCTCTCTCTCTCTCTCTATTTTCCCCAGCAGTGATAACATTGTGTCTGCATTATTATAAACCAATCATTACCTTAGCCAGGTACTCAATCAACTGTATCGAAATAGCCAGAGCTATTTGTAGCTGCGAGCTAATCCATAGCTAGCGACGAGCTAGTATGTCTCCATAGCCAGTTAGCTTTTTGTAAACACAGCGTATAGCCTCATATGTCTTACTGTAAGTGGGCTAGCTACTAGCTAGTCCATGACCATTGCCAACTAGTTGCTTAATAACTGAACCTCACATCGCGTTGCCTCTACTTGTGCAAGGCTACAGAAAGCATACTGTGCTGTATTGTAACTGATGCTCATTTTTGCATCTTGTTGCTAAACTGACACATTGAGTGTCTGTGGGTTGCTAGTGTGTCCCATTGTCTGCAGAAGACATAGCTCACAGCTTGAGCTTCTCCACAAAGTTCACTTACATAAGTGGCTAACATTTGATTCTGAAAAAATGTTATCGAATCGTCCAAATGGGAGCTGGGAGTTAAAAAGTGATGACTTCCTTTGTGTGTTTCTGCCTCCCCTGCTATGAGCTAAGGGATTCAGTATGTCCTATTTTCCTGACCTCTTTGGAGAGGTTTCGGCTTTCTCCCTCTTCAGTGTGAAGGACACATTCAAACTGCCCTGTGACTTATCCAGTGGTGCGAAGTACTTAATTAAAAGTACTTTAAAGTACTACTTAAGTTTTTTTTTTTTGTATCTGTACTTTACAATTTATATTTTTGACTACTTTTACTTTTACTTCACTACATTCCTTATGAAAATATTATACGTTTTACTCCATACATTTTCCCTGACACCCAAAACTACTTGTTACATTTTGAATGCTTAGCAGGACAGGAAAATGGTCCAATTCACACATTTATCAACCAAACATCCCTGGTCTTCCCTACTGCCTCTGACCTGGCGGATTCACTCAAATTCTTCATTTGTAAATTATGTCTGAATGTTGGAGTGTGCCCCTGGCTTTCCGTAAATGTAAAAAACAAGAAAATGGTATCATCTGGTTTGCTTAATATAAGGAATTTGAAATCATTTATACTCTTACTTCTGATACTTAAGTATATTTTAATCCAAATATTTGTAGACTTTTACTCAAGTTGTAACGACCATTGGTGGAAGAAGGTGAGGACCAAGATGCAGTGTGGTAAGTGTTCATCATTATTTTAATAAACTGAACATTAAATACAACAAGGAACAAACGAAGCAACCGAAACAGCTCTGTCAGGTGCAAAACACACTAAACAGAAAATAACTACCCACAACCCATAGTGGGAAAACAGGCTGCCTAAGTATGGTTCTCAATCAGAGTCAACGATTGACAGCTGCCTCTGATTGGGAACCATACCAGGCCAAAACCAGAAATACAAAACATAGAACAAAAACATAGAAAAAAGAAAATAGAACGCCTACCCTAGTCACACCCTGGCCTAACCAAAATAGAGACTAAAGAGCCTCTCTATGGCCAGGGCGTGACACAAGTAGAATTTTGCTGGGTGACTTTTACTTTTACTCGAGTCATTTTCTATTAAAGCATCTTTACTTTTACTCAAGTGTGACAGTTGGGTACTTGTTCCACCTCTGGACCTCCTCGTGTAGATGTGAATTTCCCCACATGTAAACACTGATCTCTCAGGCTTGCTAAATCCCTGCAGTCCTATTGTTATAAGAACACTCCAATACTCCAACACTTTCCCTTCAACAACGCTCTTTGTTGATGCCCCCCGGCCCAACACCCACTGTTTATGAATGGGATGAGGGAGGGTTGTTAATTATGCGGGTAAGGGAGAATCTTTTTTTTTCAGGATTAGGAGGTGGGGAAAGAGGCGTTTGATCCATCCACCACCAGGAACTGTAATCCTACTTTCTCTCTGACCTCGCTTCCCTTTTGGGGGGGGGGGATACAATAATGCCAGAAGCAGCAAGTGGCTTGCCTGCCTTGCATCACCTAGAAGTGGAGAATAAGGGGGCACGTGAGGATGACTCTCCTGGGCCTCAGTGTGTGTGTGTGTTTTTCGCTCAGTCTTTCGGGACATCCAGCAGCAGCTGGAGCAAGCCCATTGTGTATTTCATCATGTTGAGCTACCCCTCACACACCTTTCACCCATCACCTTTGTGGAAACAACACGTCTGTCTGGGAGTGTTTTGTCCAGTGTGTGTGTCTGTTCCTTGTATTGTACAAGGATTTCTTATTGTCAACATTTTGGCTGTAAGGCGTTTCTCGGGACAAGTTTCTATACGCAATTACATACACAATAGAGTTTTTTTTCCTTCTGGCTAACACAGTTCTACCTTCCTTTTTAGCACCCAGCCGCAAAGCGAAGTCTTCCACCTCTTTGCATATTGACTAGCGTTAACTGCTGGTCCACTGTAGACGGCCCAGGCCCACCTTTAAGCCACAGCCGGCAGTCTGAGGGGCCGAGTGAATTGTGACATGCTCCCTTGGTTCCACACCTGCCAGCTCCAGACAGGTGCCTGGGTCAGGCCCATATCCGAGCTCACCCTGGCCCGGGTGTCCAACTTCCATCACCCTGATAGCCCCTGGTGTGCCTCTTCCTGTCACTGTTAGGCGAGCCCACCGGGTAATGGCTGCTGGGGGGGCTGTGTGTTTGTGCTCATGTGAGAGTGTGTATCTGAATGATAGTGTGGCCCTGTCCTCCTGTCACAGGGGGAAGAGTGGTGCCGGCTGCTTCTGTTTGCCCATTTTTCAAGCACGCTCCTTTCAGAGAAGCGAGGCGGTCCCAACTGAAAACTCCATCAGCCGTGATTTATCTGGTATGCTATCTCTCTCTCTCTCTCACCCTCACCCTCTCTCTCACCCTCACCCTCACCCTCTCTCTCTCTCTCTCTCTCTCACCTTCTCTCTCTCTCTCTCACCTTCTCTCTCTCACCTTCTCTCTCTCTCACCTTCTCTCTCTCACCTTCTCTCTCTCACACACCTCTCTCTCTCCCCTTCTCTCTCTCACCCTCTCTCTATCACTCTCTCTCACACCTTCTCTCTCTATCACTCTCTCTCTCTCTCCCTCTCTCACCTTCTCTCTCTCACCTTCTCTCTCTCTCTCACCTTCTCTCTCTCACCTTCTCTCTCTCAATCACCTTCTCTCTCTCACCTTCTCACTCTCTTTCACCTTCTCTCTCTCACCTTCTCTCTCTCTCTCCCTCCCTCCCTGTGTTCATTCGCTCTCTGTCTCTCCCTCTTCCCCTCTCTTGGTCCTCCCCTCTGTCTGTCATCCATTTATCTCACTGAGCTCTAGCTTTCTGTGCCTTTCACTCCTACCTCTCTCTCTCGCTCCACATCCCTCTCTTTCTGCCTCTCGTCGTTACCTCTCCACCTTGCTACCCTGGCCTCGTATGATAGTAATAGCAGAGAAAGAGCAGTGGAGGAAAAGACAAGACAAATGAGAGTGGAATATTCAGTGCTCGGGATGTGAGATGTGTTTGGAGTGTAGAGGGAAGTGAAAGGATAAAACAGGGAGTACAGAGGGGAGGATGAAATGAACGAGGGGGGGGTGAGTGACACGAAGCAGCAGTGTGCCGTATCCTCACACCGATGAGGGGGAAAAAAGAGGTCCCTCATTCATTTGCTAGACCCTTTAATGATTTATCACCAGTGACCAACCGGGTCTCGCCCTCTTTGTGCGCAGATCCGTGTTATTGTATGTGTGAATGTTGTTTATTTTTCACCCGCATGCACGTGTTCATTCATTATTCCTAAATGACAAAAATACCCTCTCTGACTCCTGCTGCTGTGTTGCTATTACAGTGAATTTGGAAGTAGAATCCCCCCCCCAACAGTCCACCAAGCTGTTATTTACTGGGTGAGAGCCCGTACTATTGGCGACAAATCTGTGGCTTCACTCTATTTGTGTGCTGTATGTGCATACACAAGCATGTGTTCCTGCCTGCTACCCATCCTCCCTCCCTGCCTCTCTCTCCCCTCCCTCCCTCCCCTCTCGCTCTCTCGCTCACACTCTCTCTCCGCGTCTGTTTGCCTCTATCTATCTTAGTCTCCGGCTGCGCTTTCAAGGAGAGTGGAGTGCGTCCAACTTCCCTTGTTCCATTTCTACCGTTTCTGTTTTCCCTTGCCCCTTGTCCGCCGCGGCGTACGCAGACGTCCTGCCTTTAGACCGCTGGATCAGGAGAGTCTCATGGAAGGAAGGAGGGGAAGGATGCTCTCGCTGCTGCAGCCCCTGTTTCAATTAGCATGAATTTCACAGCAGTGGCGTCGGTCCGAACAAGCCAGCCAGCAGCCGGAGCTCTGAGAGGACTGCTCCTTCCTCAGACCAGCGTCTGGGAATCCACGGACTGAGAGGGAGAGACCCGGAAATCTCTTTCCATCGAAAAGGGACGTAAAAAGGAAAAGGATACTGTGTGATATTGAGTGGGAAGGAGACTAGGGGGATTTTTTAAGGATCGGTACTCTGTGATGCTTTTCTGAGCTGGAGGGGAATACGGATCACTTGGATGCTCTCTGTGTGTTTGGGTGTGATTCTACTGCCTCTGAATCTGTATCCGCGCCGCTCTCCACCCTAGCTCGGTTCTCTCCCGGAGGGGAGAGGGATTGCGAGTGTCTATAGTTGTTGGGAAGACTCGCTTCTGCTTTGTCTCTTTCTCTGCCCTGCGCTCGTATTCCACATCCCTTGTTTTTCCACATCTTCGCTCTACGCTTTCGTTCCTTCGAGAGATTTTGAAAAGCCTGGAAGCTGGATTCAGCTGCACCTCCATCGTCTTGGCACTGTTCTAGCCCTCTCTCCATCACTCTCTCCCTTTTTTGCCTTTTGTTTTCTGATGTGAGAGGTTTCATCCAGCAAACTGTGGGGATGGTGGTCGTTTTTTTAACCACACCGAGGGCTCAGGCTCTGGATCGAGAAGGTTTGTAGCGCTTTCGCAAAGCAGTGGAAAACTTCAGTACTATTGACAGCAGACAGGGTTTTTGAGTTATAGGTGAGAAATATATTTGTGTTGATTAGTCATATAGTTTTACAGATGGAAGCATTTAAAAATATATATAATCTGTGTTCCCCTGATTTATCAGTTGCTGTTTAGGCTTCCACCGCTAGTGGTAGTTTGTTTTGTGGTGTTTAGCCGTGTGCCTTAATAAAAACCCTTAGTCGGCAGTGGGGGGGGGGTCATTTTTTGGGGGTGCTGTTGTTTTTGGAGATTCGTTTTTTGGGGGCTCTGGGGGATTGCGTAGGAATAGAGAATAGGCTCCAGGGAGGATTTAGCCGTAGGATTTTTTCTTCTTGCTCCTTTTTGGAAGGATTTCGGTTTTTATTTTCCCTGAACATACCTTTTTTCCTGCAGTGTTTTTGGGATCATCGTCTTCGGGAGGAGGATCGTGTTTATTTTTTTCATCCTCTGCTGATTTTAGGGTTTTACAAATATATATATTTTTGCCCCACACTGGCAAGCCGGGGATCATGGGCCCTGGGTCCATCTGAGATGTCATCTTCCTGTTCCTGTCGCGCGGAAGGAAGTTGGAGGGGCATGCTGCTCCCATTGAGCTATGCCCCCGTGCTTCGGTCGGTCCTGGAGGTGGGCGGAGGGCTGCTGCTAGTGCAGCGGCCCGTGGCGCCCCTGGTGTGGGCCAGCCCGGCCTGCCTGTTCCGGCTGGTGGTCTCCCTGGCCCTGCTGGCCTTCCCCTGCCCTGCTGTGGCAGCCCGCGTCTCCTCCAGCCTCAGCACCACCCACCACGTGCACCACTTCCACAACAAGCATGGAACTGTGCCCATCGCCATCAACAGGATGCCCTTTCTCACACGTGGGGGCCACGGTAAGGTCCAAACTCCCTTATTTTACTCGTAAACGGTCCCTTTCGCTATCTGGCAAGCTAATGGTTGATGGATCGATTAATCATGCCGGTAAGAGTGTGTGATGTGTGGAATTATGATTTGGACAATGGAGGTTAATGAAACGTAGTAGTCTTGAAGGGGGTTGATTTGTGTTTGGAGAGGAGGTGGTCTGGCTTGAGACCATGAGTCAAGCCAAGTGGTTCATCCATCTATTGATCCTGGTTCATCCACACAAAGGCAGAGGGCTTAAACAGGGCAACCCACCTCATTTGCTGCAGGTCCCCACTGGCAAAACTCTGATTAATGGCTCCGGATCCTGTGCATCCTCAGACAACAGGGCCCTAATGCACATGTTTTACATGTGGTCGGCCATTTTAGATCCACGCTTGTGACCAATGCAGATTCATGTAATCATAACGCATAGCGCAACTGTTGACACACAATGGCTGGGTTTTAATGTCCTTGACATTATGACATGAGTTTTAAGGTCTTTGAGATTGTGTTCTGCTGTATGTATTCGCTATGGTGTATTCTGTGTCCTGGGTTTTCCATTTTAAAATGGACTCAACGTCTTCACTGTGCTCTATAAATGCTTTTGGCTGCTTCTCTGTTGGTTGCTGCAGTTTCTTCTGCTGGAGTTTTCTTTTTTTAAATCCCTTTTCCTCTCGCCCTTTCCCAACCTTCCGCAACAGAGAATTCCCAGCGTTCTGGTTAACTCGACATCTTCACGTGTTCCGCTGTCCATATCATTCACTTCAGTCCACTTAGTTTCAGTCCGTGTGCTTGGCGGCGTCGCCCTCCCTCCGTTTAGCCGTAATCTGTGTCAATCAAGGCGGTGTCAGACGGAGGAGAGCAGCGCACGTAGGCCGCGGCAGTCAATTGGCCGAGCCTGCGCCACTATCGACGTTATTGGCTTTCTGCATCTTCCCTGTCCTCAGTACCGCATTGAATTTCTGACTTTCCACATTCTCTGCCCGAGCCGTTGAGCGCGATATGCCAACTGTCTCTCGGGCCAAATGCCAGTCTGGAACACAATAGAGCTTCCAATAGAGTCTGAGAAGATGTGGGGAAATAATACTTGCTTTTTCCAATAAAGGGTTGATGAATGATGTTTGCTTGTCATGGCCTGGCTGGAAACACACACACACACACACACACACACACACACACACACACACACACACACACACACACACACACACACACACACACACACACACACACACACACACACACACACACACACACACACACACACACACACACACACACACACACACACACACACACACCGCTCTAAAATGGCAGCTGAAACACTGGCTGCCCTGTTCTATTCACTATTTAGTTATTTCTTTCACCCTCTAGCTTTGGTAATTGGATTGCACTTCTCTTGCATTTCAAGTTGCTTAACTATTTACATACTGCAATGAGCATTAAAAGGGTTCTCAGGCTTTCTCTGTCGATTTGCGGCTGTCCGGTGATATCGGACACTTAAGAGAAATGGGGTATTCGTTTGGTTAAAGTGAAAGAATGGGAAGAGAAAGGAAGAGCCTGTGGTTCAAGGCATATGACACTGACCACATGTCTACGCTGATAGTCCTACGGCCAAGGTTGTTTCTGTCTCCCGTTCACATTGGCATACGGCAGGGAAGTTCACAACGCATAGAACCCATTGAACAGTCCCCTTATGGCTTTTAGTGGTTACTCGTAGCCCGCCCACATGATACCCAGCTTCGTCTGACAACTTGGGTGTCTTTTTTAAATTATTATTCGGAGCAGCGTGTGTTCATCACCGATTCCATTTCATGTGAAAAGACATCACGCATGCTCTTGCATATCACTCCAATGGAGAGACTCCATTTCAGTCGCTCTCTAAATAAGCCATCCAAGTCCAGACTCACGGCCCTCTATGTCAAGTGCCAGCCCTCATTTCGGTCAACCATGTGCCCCCTCCCTCATTAGAAACCCAATGGACCTTTTCTGCTTGATAGGATCTCCTTAAGACTATGACCTATGACAGGAATGGGCTACTTTGATGGGGGAGGGACCGCAGTGGCTCACGGATCTGTGTACCATGAGGCGTGGAGAATATGTTGCCATTTTTTTTAATGCTGCAATTCTACACGTTTTGCCATGGGACGGAGAGAAGATTCTGCTATTTTATAACTCATGTAATTCTACAAATGCTCCCACAGGGCGGAGAGAAATGTTTACAGCTTTTAATATGATATCTGAGCGAGAGCGACTAATAGCATCAATGGAGGACCATGATTAGGCCTAGTACAAGTTCAGATAGCGAGACTAATTTACCCATGAAAAAAAAGTTTTAGCCGGCATAGGCTAATTGAGTTACTACCCCCCCCCCGAAAAGGCAGTTGACTCTCTGAGCGCTGCTAAAGGCCTCATACTGTATTCTGCCTGCTGGGGGTGTCATTACTCTGTTTCTGTCGGCTCCGTCGTCTCCTCCTGGAAGGATACTGCAGGGACAGAGCCACCGGCGAGAGCTTGTGATGCAAACAACAGTGGAGAAATGGATTGGATCATTTTAATAGGAGATGCCTTAACCTTTTGGTACGTAGTAGGTACCGTTAAGCCATGGCTGGGAGTCGTTTGCTTAACATTCGGGTTGGTGGGATATTGGCATATCGTTTCCAATTGGGATTTGGATCCTAGTATGCATGCTAATGCACCTGTACATGTACATCTGACACTCGAGTGTATGAAGAACTGCTTCAAAGTGATTGAGTATTAGCCAGGTTTGTTTGGTCGAGCCACTCTTCGTGCCAGGCAGAGTGGAGGGGCCACTGTTTGTCCTGTTATCCTGCCTGATTAACGACTGCCGCCGTCCGCCACGACGCCACTATTATGATGGCTGCTGAATGGAAAGGCGCCTGTTTGCAGGGCCCCCATCGCCAATCGCCCGCCTCCACCGATGCCCCACTCTCAGCCTGTCTATATGAAAAGCAATTCATTATGGCCTATTCAAGCCAGTGTGATTTCTTCTGCACTGCTTCTGATTGAAGGTAATTGAAGAGCCCCCCCCTCCCGACCATGCTTCTCCCTTCGTGTTTGTCATTTCAAACCGCTCTCTCTCTCTCTCTCTCTCTCTCTCCTCACGCCGGTATTACCCAGAAGCACTCAGTCTGCGGCTGGCTCGACTTGACACTGGCTCTTTCTTCCCTCCCACGTATGGTATATATTTAATCCATGTTGACGGTTTCATCTCACACCGGGCCTCCCTAGGGGCTGGCAAAACATAGCCTCAGCGCTCGCAGGCCAACCAAAACCTATTTAGCAGCGTCGTTATGTCACAGCAAACAGCGCGTTCTGCAGTCTTACGGAGGAGCCTCGCGAAACCACTGGGCTTTTCTCAGATGACATTTTCACACGAAGGCCTTTGTCCGTTCCGTTGTTATATCACCGAGGCTCTTTTGAAGGAAGCTGTGGTATACTTCTATGAACAGCGCACACATTCTCTGATGGGCGGCTTTGATGAGCTTCTTGTCTTACTGAGTCGGTGCTTATTTCTCTTCGCTCTAATTATGAAAACACTTAACGTAAACTCACCACAGATCAATGACACTGCAGTAGCTTTGTTGATGCAGTATGTCGGACCTCATTCGTTCCTCATCAGTCGACACACGCCACACACACACACGCACGCACGCACGCACGCGCACGCACGCTACTCACACCTCACTAGCTCTTTGGAATGGAAGCGGGCAAGGCAAGGGGTCTATTTGCCCTGCAGCGTAATCCATACCTGCACACGCTGCTGCATTGGGCTGACGGGATTAACATCTTAATTCTAATCTCAGACCGTGTTTGTTGTTTGTGATGGAGACATTCCAGGAGGTTTCATCTCTGGATATTAAATGTGTGTGTGTGCGTGTGTGTGTGTGTGTGTGTGTGTGTGTGTGTGTGTGTGTGTGTGTGTGTGTGTGTGAGCTTCCACCACTGTGGGTGTTTGGATCTGAGATGTGGCCAAGGGAGCTGCTTCTCCTTCAGTCTGAGTGGCAAATCTCCTTCAGTCCTTCATTCAAGGCCAATCACAAGAAGCAACGGAGAGGAAAGCTGGCTCGCTAGCAACACAAACATCCAAAACACCTTGCTTTTATTTCCTCATTTACCACAAGGATATCCATGGCAGCATTACTCTTGCATACATTATGACAATATATCATTGTAGCCTTTATATTAATAGGCAGAGAGAGATTACCTGGTTATACAACAGCCTTGAATCCCTAGCTATATTCAGGACCAGGACAATAGTTCATTCTGCTTGTGTGATCTCTGTTATTGTGTTTCACAGAGGAGGGAGAGGTCTCACACATTTCTCTCTGTGGGCACCGCGTCCCCATGGCAACCCTCCTCCAGGTGCCCTTGAATTAAGTGCCGCCACAGAGGAGCCAACTCCCCCTCTGACCGCCATCCCCCATACACACACAAACCCCTGAGGCTGCCCCCACCCCCTCTGACGCTGTCAATATGTCTTTCCCCTAGAGCACCTTTATATTTTCCTCTCTCCCAGCAGCTTTCTCCTTGTAAACCTACCTGTACGTACGCTTGGAATATGTCTTTATCTTGATGTCTCTAGTTCTCTTTATCTTCTCTCTCCCTCTCTCTTGTCTTACTATTCTTCATCTCTCACTCTCTACTCCTCCCTTTGTTCAATTCTATACCTCTCAGCCTCTACTCTGCTCATTACATATATCTCTCTCGCTCTCTCCCACCCTCTCTCCCTTCAATTCCTCCCTTTCTGCTCAACACAATAGCCTCCGTTGTGGAGCGTTGAGCTCAGGGGATACCTGGGGGAGTGCCTGCTGTTTGACTACAGTGTTAGCGTTTGACAGCAGCGGTGTTTGCTTACGGGCACCCCATGCATGCTGATGACCCAGCAGCGCTTCGAGGCAGGCAGCACCGAGGTTACAGCAACCCCAGCTCTGTGCGCTCATCCTGGGGGAGAACTCAGGGGCCGTGGCCCCTACGGCTGGCCCTGTTGTCACAGCTCCTAGTGATAATGAAAAGGAGAGGCGTTTGATAATCACTGCTTTATCTCTGTGATGACACCACTGTGTGAGGTCAGGGTGGAGGGGACAGTGAGCTTAGCCCATAGGGACACAGGGACAAGAGGCACGGTCCTACTTTTAAGAAGGCTGGCATTAGTATTCTCGATTTTATTCTCCTCGTCGCTCTGCAGGGCAGAGGCATACACACACAATCAGACACACAGACACACAGACACACAGACACACAGACACACAGACACACACAGACACACACAAAGTGGCAGAGGAGGAGAAAGGACACCTCCTGGCTATTCCAGATAAGGTTCGTCTGTTTGACATTTGCAGCCTTTTTTGTTGTTGTCTCTCTGTCCACCTGACCAATTGTGTCTTTGAAAGAGGGTAACACAAAGCCAAGCCTGTCAAAGCGAGCCGTTCCAAATGCTGCCAAGTGTGTAAACGGACGTGTCATCTGTTAATTCAACTAGATTGGCGTATTATGCACAATACTTGTTGGAAGTAGCACAACTTGTTATCTGAATTGGTTCTTGACCCAGCCACTTTGGTTTGGCTCGTGAGCCCTTTACCCCAAGTGGACCTTTTTGTGAGTGTGTTATTAGGCTGTGGGTGTTCAAGCAGCACTTGATGAGTACACTTAGTGTACACCACCGGGTGTGTGCTACCTCAACCCTTCTAATGGTCCTCCGCAGTACCCTCATTATCCATGCAGTCAACACTCACTACAGCTGGCATATGCACGCATACTGTATAGTGTGATACTCTACAGGTCCTCAGTATAGCGTGTGTGTTTGAAGTTTTTATTTTCACGCGCACAAGTACAGTGAAATGCCTTTCTTGTAAGCTCTTTCCCAACAATGGAGTGCTTCATGTCAGTAGTACTATTAAATAAAGTGAAGTAGAACAACAGCAATTGAGAAATAGAAATGAGCGGCACAGGAGTAAGTGAGTAAGTTAAGTACAGGGTCAGTTCCAGTACCATATGTACAATGCCGGAGTTATAGAGGTAGATATGTATAGGGTTAAAGTGACTAGGCATCAGGATATAATATTTGTGTGTCCTTGTCATGTAAGTATGTACAGTATGTGGAACTCGTAGCAAATGTCAGTGAATGTGTTTTCCGGTGTTGTCCGCTTCATGCTCTTGTTCTAGCTGCCGCAGTTTGGCAGCGCCTTTTTTTTTAATGTTGTGGGTGAGGTCAGGTACTTAGCAACCACAGCCCCGCAATCAACAGTGAATACTAGGCCAGGCTTGACAGACAGGGACCATGATTATGGGTGCAACCAAGAATTACAGCATAATAGGAAGATGTTCTGACCTACGCCATCTTCTCTGCCCTTCCAACTAGATATGTTTGTCATCTCATGGTAAATACCAAGGCTGACATTGTTTACTTTGTCAAACTGGTCTCCTCTCTATCGACCGCCTGTGGTGTACGTTGGACTGACTCGAACGCCGTCGCAACGATTCCTTGTCGCGAGACCGAACAGAAGGTCTGCGTTCGGCGACACACGTCAACAACCCAAGCAGCTCTGTCTAGAGTCTAGACTGTGGCTATCTATCCAGCTAGCGCTTCCATTTGAATTGATTTCCCCTGTTTCTCTTTCCTTCTTTCACATTACGCCTAACAGGACATAAGGTGTCGTACACCCCCACAGGGAACGGAGAATGCCTGCAGCTGCCAGACATACCCATTCATAGCTTTTCTATTACAGCCAGGAAGTGAGTGAAAGAGGCGAAGAGAAAGCACTTTGCCCGGCGGAGGTGCTAAGGATCCTCCGAGACAACGTTTTGATCAATGCCCTGCTCAACGAGCACCGCCGCCGTTCACTGGCTACTCGTCATGTCATTCTTTGGCGCCGCTGAATGGAAATAGCTTTCAGATTGTTATTATTTGCAACGGGCACACTGGTCTTTTTGGGTCGGAATAGGTGAATTTGACACCCGCTCTACATGCAAACACACACACACTATTATGAGTGATAGGACTTTATGTATTCATGCATTTATGGACCTCACTGATCACCTTTTCCCAATGACAATCAAAACGGTCTTCGATGTGTTGCCGACATGACCACGTGATGAGGTAGTCCAGCCTGCGATCTTGAAAATCAGCATCTGCCAATTGGCCCAAGAGGGAATTTCCTCTTTGCCTAAGACGTTTGTTGCTTTCCTGGGAGATCCGGGTTCATATTCCATGTGTTACATATGTCATGATGGCCCTATTACACCGCGTTCATCAGTCACAGTAGTGGCCGTAATGGCACTACACTTTCTCCAAAAAAGCACCATGGTGAGGGATGGCAGTGTCAAAATGGCTGACTTTCTAGAAAGTATCTTCTCTGTAGATTCCACAATGGCGAATTGCCCGCTTGGGCACCATGCATGGATCTCTGTGGAAATTCATTTTTAGGGGGTGGTGGACATGTTTGGCCTGGAAGTGTGGGGCCATGGCAGCCCATTTCTCAGCATCCCCTTCTCGGCAAAGTACATGAAAGCAGCACCGCCAAGCGCAGGGAGGTGGCAGAGGGAGAGGAGATCGAGCCCAGCGCCGCCTCTCGCTTTTGTAGTGCGCCAGGCCGAGTGTGTCGGCGTTGAGAAGCGAGGGTCGAATCTTCAGAGGGCGCAGTGGTGTAGGCATAAATTATTTATCCGGCTAGATATTAAAGCTACCGCGAATCGGGCCTAGCGCCGAGGATTTGCGTCTCTGCTGGGACCCCTCATCATTAATAAACAAAGTGGCTTATATTATGCATGACTGCTGCTTTGAAAAGGGTCCTCCCCTTCCCCAAGGCTGGAGGGTTTAGGAGCTGACTACTAGGACGGCTTCATCAGCTACTGTTACTATTCTTACTTTCATCCCAATCTCTTATTTCTCTCTCTCTCTCTCTCTCTCGGTCCTTTTGATCACAGTTCCCCCCCCCCCCCCCGTTTTTTTCTAAAGCTTCTCTGGTTTAAAAAAACAAAAACAAATCCCAGACGTTGTTGTTGTCACCGAGCGGTTATTTTTTTTTCTTTCATTATTTGTCTTAGCTGTTGTTATATTTGTCAACTTCACAGGGGAGCAGCTTTTTAGGGATCCAGCTGAGTCCCCAGCCAAAACAAGCTTAGACAGACATACTAAGCATGTGCTGAAGCGGCTCAGTGCTAGAGGACAACACTGAGGGGACCAGGGTCGGGTCGTGAACCTTGTTTAGCATGCGGGAGACGAGCTCCACTTTGGGCTGGAATTCGTAGAAGAAATCTTAGTCTTTGCTCTCGGTCCAAAATGTTGCTAGTCATACGATGCGGCGGACTTTGATGTGCTGTTGTTCTTTTTAAATGTGTGCTGTGTAGTTATTCCTAAGGGGATAGGCTGACACATTCCCAAACAGATAAAGGAGGGAGAGATGAAATGTAAAAAGAAAGATGCGTGGTATGAAATACTCATGGCGAGAAGCTGCTGCTTGACGTTCAAGTACCATACATGGTAAATGCCTTTTATTCTGGTGTCCTTATAGGCCTTAAATGGGGTCGTTTTTTTCAGGTGGTTGGTATTGGGAGACCATGGCGCTGGATATGATATTGGCTAAATTAAGCATTTTTAGATTATCCCTTTGTGATACAGGTTTCTCAGTTTAATTATAGTACGGTACTGGTATATATGGGGTGTATATAGTGTATATTTGAGTTTTGATTGACAGGTGTCAGTCTCATGTCAGCCGACATTACCTTTCTACAGTTTTCTGTGAAACACCACCACAGAGAGACAGGTAACCTAGAAATAAGAAATAGACAGACAACATCCCCTATTGCTTCACTCACGCAAAGTCTCACACACACACACACACACACACACACACACACACACACACACACACACACACACACACAACACAGACACACAAACGTTTATGAGACACACACATACATAAGCACGCACACGCAGTGCACAGACACAAATTCGTAGCTGAACAAGGGACGTGGATACAAAAACATCAAAGACCTTCGCGTCTCTGTCTGACACATCTGTGTCAGGGCTCTGATGACTGACAGTGAGTCTCTGAATCCATCACACTGAAAATCCCCTCGTTCGCTGATGCTAATGTGCCAGCAACTCATTTGCACAGCACACTGGGCTCAAATCGTAGGAAGGAAGAAAGGGAAAGAGGGACATGGAGGAGGAGAAGAAGAGGGGATAGATTAATTGAGGAAGCAGAGGAAGGAAGGAAGGGATATGCGTGGGAGGTGGGGAACGAGGGAGGACGGGAGAGAGGGAAGGATGCCGAGAGAAAGATGAAGTTGGCAGTGCATTGTTTCAAGCCACCTAGCTCGTCCCCTCACATACAGAACGGTCTGACACATGGAACACTCCCTGAGATCCAAAGGACTCTGCACAGGTGAAACACGGGAACATAACCAGAGATGGGCTCCGCTCCATCCTTCTCCCATCCCCGGACCATCACTCAACTAAGTTAGGGGAGGAAAGCCCCACACGGCCCCACCGTACTAGGCCACAGAGCCCACTGCGTCAGCCTCTTCCCTCAGAGCTCCACTCCATCGCTCCACCGATCAGGAGACTATATCTGGTGCTTCGATTGTTCCCTTTCTGTCAGGCACTGGTCTATAAAGCGGTGGTGATGAAAATGCTATTCATCCGTAGAGCACATTTAGATAATGCGTAAAGCATCGAGCATGTAGCCAACTTGGAGACCCCCCCCGAACACACGCACACACACACACACACACACTGACTGCTAAAGCATATCGGCATGTGATGCTTAGGGCTGGCTCAAGTACCGTGTAACCGACGGTTATGGATGAAGAGCGTCATGAAAATAAAATACATATATATAGCAGCCTAACAGCACAAGTGATACCGATAACTCGGGCGGCTGTATCACGCGTGTCAAACTCATTCCACCGAGTGTCTGCGGATTTTTGCTTCTCGCTTGTACTTGATTGTTGAAATAATGTCAGTAATTAGTAAGGAACTCCCCTCACCTGGTTGTCTAGGTCTTAAACAAAAACCTACAGACCTACAGTCAGAACATCTGCTGTCTCAGCCACTGCCAGTCACCAAGGGTGTACCCCTAGGCTCGATCCTAGGCCCCACGTTCTTCTGAATTTACATCAACAACATAGCTCAGGCAGTAGGAAGCTCTCTCATCCATTTATTTGCAGATGATACAGTCTTATACACAATTGGCCCCTCCCCGGATTTAGTGTTAAATGCTCTACAACATAGCTTTCTCAGTGTCCAACAAGCTTTCTCTGCCCTTAACCTTGTTCGGAACACCTCCAAAACAAAGGTAACATGGTTTGGTAAGAAGAATGCCCCTCTCCCCACAGGTGTGATTACTTCTTCTGAGGGTTTGGAGCTTGAGGTAGTCACCTCATACAAGTACTTGGGAGTATGGCTTTATCTGCTTTATCTGAGCGGGGGGAGACAGAGAATAAAAAGTTCATCATATGGCCTGTATGTAAGGCAAATCGCTCCATCTCCCCTCTCCAAGGCGTACGCCCTCCTCCTCCTACTCGTTCTCCTTTATGCTACTACTGTGATCGTATTGGGTGGAAGAGAATTGACAGCCAATGGGAAAGGTCTGTGTGCAGGATACGCGGCTCAGAGTTGCAGGCATTTGAGGTTCCCTAGACCCACGGCATTCTTCTAGCTGGCGTCACTGGTCACTAGAATGTCTCTGCGACAGACAGAATATCAGAAAACACGACACAAATCTCTTGAATCATTTCTTTGTGCTCAAGGTTTGAATACCTATTTTCTCTCCCTTCTCTGTGTATTTTCTTTCTCTCCCTTGATCCCTCCCAGTTCCCAAATTGAAACTGCCATCTAACACTTTCTGGGAAAATCACATTTAATTTGATACTCAACAGAATTTCGGCCCCTCAGAGCATTTTTCAATTAAACTTGTGTGTGTTGTGTCCTAGAAAAGCTTTGGGCCGTTCACAGTAGCACAGCGCATTGCCGTTCCATATTCATTGAGCCGTGGTAATGAGTGGCCAACACAGTGAACTATGATCATCCTACTATCTGAATGTGCTAGATGTGCTGATGTTATCGCCAACCTATCCAGTGTTGGCTCCCAGAATAATGGAGATCAAAGGTCTCTTGTTCTTTGGCGATACGATTGATGCTGTGCTTCACAATTGTCTCCTAACATGCATATCTACTTGGAGCAAGATGTCCCTTGGGATAGGGAAGGAAGTCAATTGGCCTGAGGAATTAGCAAATCCAAGGTCCTTTCAGAAGGGTATTTGCCCTTGACGTTTCTAGCTCAGACGAGATGGATTGCTAGTGACTAGCGTAGCAGCTAATTAAGGATGGATCTTGGCACTACCCAAACAAACAGCCTCCATCTGGGCTTCATTTCTCAGATGCTGTCGGCCTTGGTTGACCCTGTCTGACGTCTACCCCTCTACCCCTCTGTCTGACTCCTTGAAACACTCGACACTCAGCAGCCATGACTTACCACCCTTTTTAGCCCTCTTTTCGGTGCTCTCTCTCTGGCACTTTACCCCGTCTTCCTCTTGATTAACATCTCTGCCTTGTTCTGGTGCTCTGTTTTTTTCCGACCACCTGTTCTTCTTTGAGAGTGGAGCTGGTGGAGAGGAGAGCGTGATAGCATGCAAGCCAAGGGGTTGATAGTTTGGGTGAGTTGTGGCACCTGTTGGTTACCGTGCATTCCAAAGGGGCGAGGCGGAGTCGTCAGCTCCCCCGCCTCGTCTGTAAGCGTTGCCCCGTTGAGGAAACGCGTTCCCCTATCTGTCAGTCATCCGTCTTGCTGTGTCAGTTTCTCGCTCACCCTCAGCTATTGCTGTAGTATCTCAGACAATTCCCAGCCCTCCAGCCATCTATTATACTACACTCACAGGTGCAGAGATTATGGTGCACAGGCAACACTTGAGGGATTAAAGGGAACTACAGCAGTACTACGATTTATTAAAAGCCAGTTGAGTGTCTCTCATGCTCATAAGTGTCACTCCATGTCAATCCTATCCAAATGATTGTAGGGCAACTGTTTAGTAATGCTGTGCAACTGTCAAGCTTTTAATCACATTTCTGTTACTCCACAAAATAAGTCATTTAGATTTGTTTCCCCAAGCAGCAAGTATAGGAACTCTTAACAAAAGTCTATAGCTGTAGGAGAGTTGCATATTCATCCAATCAGGTGGTGCAAACCTTGCAATCAAAAACTTTAGCATCAGGTTACTCTGAGCTGATTGGCCCCTTGAAACCAGAAGTCTTTTTGCATGACTATACTGATCCAATCAGAAAATGTCATCCGACTTGATTGGGAATAGACGGCAATGCCGAGTACTGACAAGCTGAAAAGCAAAGCTCAGACTGAAAATGCATTCTGCTCACTCCATTTAAGCAAATCATAATTGAGACTGATTGCCACAGGACCCCAGGATCACGTGCCCTTTTCCAAATGGCTTCCTAAGTGCAATTGTGTTTGAGCTGAATTTCCTTCCCGTCAATCTCATTCCCCATGTTAAATGTTAAAAGATTGCATGTGTTTATCCCATTTGAAAATTATACACCTGCCCCAAATGAAAGGCCTAGAGTTTCTCCGCCTTCCCCACCAGTCACATTAATTACATGGTGTAATTTTACTCCCAAATGTTTGTTCTGCTGTGTCAAAGCTCAGCGGCAATTACAACTACACTGTGCCATGCTGAGAATTAGCATTGAGAGTCCCACTTCGCGTTCGTCTGGACAAAACATCTGCAGAGGTAATGCCAACCATACAGAAGTGCTTCTTCCACTTCTAATTGAGGTTCCAGGTCTCAGAGTTAATGCATAGCTAATGTATCTTCATGTGTAGCTCAAAGTACAGCATCAGGTCATTCACCTGACTGGGAAAACGGATACCGTAAAAAAAAAGTAGGGGGGTGGATCAGATGTATATCTGGTGTGATCCCCATTTGCCTTATGCAGTGCTACACATCTCTTTTGTATCGAGTTGATCAGGCTGTTGATTTTGGCCCGTGGAATGTTGTCCTACTCCTCTTCAATGGCTGTGCAAAGTTGCTGGATATTGTTGGGAACTGGAACATGCTGTCATAGACATCGATCCACAGCATCCCAAACATGCTCAATGAGTGATATGTCTGGTAAATATGCAGGCCATTGAAGAACTGGAACATTTTCAGCTTCCAGGAATTGTGTACAGATCCTTACAACCTGGGCCCAAGTACCCAATTGTCATACTTGAGTCAAAGTGAAGATACCTTAACAGAAAATGGCTCAAGTAAAAGTGAACGTCCCCCCAGTAAAATACTATTTGAGTAAAAGTCTAAAAGTATTTGATTTGAAATAAACCAGACAGCACAATTATATATATATTTTTTTATTGGTAGGGAGAAAACACTGACATCATTTACAAATGAAGCATTTGTGTTTAGTGAGTCCGCCAAATCAGAGGCGTGAATTGTCCTGCTAGGCATTCAAAATATAACGAGAATTTTTGGGAGTATGGGAAAACGTAAGTAAAAGTAATTTTTTTTCTTTTGGAATGTACTGAAGTAAAAGTAATGAAAAATATAATAAGTATACCCCAAAAAGATACCCCAAAAACCGACTAAAATAGTACTTTAAAGTATAAGTACTTTTACACCACTGGCCGTGCATTATCATGCTGAAACATGAGGTGATGGTGGCAGATGAATGGCATGTTATCTCTGTTTATTTAAATTGTCATCAATAAAATGCACTGTCATTAGCTTCTGCCTGCCCATACCATAACCCCACTGCCACCACTCTGTTCACAACGTTGACGTCAGCAAACCGCTCTCCCTCGTGACGCCGTACTCGCCATCTGCCTAGAACAGTTGAAATCTGGAAAAATCCGTGAAGAGCACACTTCTCTAGCGTGCCAGTGGCCATCGAAGGTGAGCATTTGCCCACTGAAGTCGGTAACGACGCCAAACTGCAGTCAAGTCAAGACCCTGGTGAGGACGACGAGCAATCAGATTAGCTTCTCTGAGATGGTTTCTGACAGATTGTGCAGACATTATTTGGTTGTGCAAACTCACTGTTTCATTAGCTATCCGGGTGCCTGGTCTCCGATGTTCCCACAGGTGCAGAAGACGGATGTGGAGGTCCTGGGCTGCCATGGTTACATGTGATTGTGAGGCCGGTTGGGCGTACTACCAAATTCTCTAAAACCTTGGCTTATGGTAGAGAAGTGAACATTACATTTTCTGCCAACAGCTCTGGTGGACATTCCTGCAGACAGCATGCCAATTGCACACTCCCTCAAAACTTGAGACATAGCCCGGGAACACCCGGCAAATCTGTCAGTGAACAGCATGCAGCCAGAACAAGCCTTTCGCAATATTTCAAATACAATCGTGGGAAACGACAGGTTGGAAAGCAAATGGCTCCTGCTTTAAAGAGAAGACTCTAATCTGACTGTAGGCCACCAAAATATTTGATCAACTTCCAAATAGGCCTATTGAGCTAACATTGTCTTACAGAGTAAAACAATAGAAATAGGATTTTGGCACAAAAGTATCGGCCATCGCAGGTGAGTGAGCCGCTTACCTGAGTGAAACTGGAAAGCTTTTTTAAGGCTACAATTTCCTCCTCGTATTGTGCAATATGCATCTCCACACATACCTAGGCCCAGGTTATTGATGAATTGGTTATTGATCTCTGATTCTCAGTTTGATCCGTGTCAAGGTAGCCTGTCAGTTCAATCATTTGTGCGCAATTAAAATAAGACTCTGCTAAAGTCTCCAGTTATATAAAATTACATAGAAATACAGGAATTGTGTTTACAAAAGGCCAAGTTCCTCTACTCTAATGCTCTATGCCAGTATGCAAATGCAATGATGTGCATGCACCGCTTTACGACAAAGGTGTTTTTAAACATTTTTACTATCCGTTCCGGTACCTGGGAGCCCACCAGGTGACCTCCCTCTCCTTACATTGTTCTGGGAACCTCCCGATTTACAACTTAAGCACTGGCTACATGAACTACACTGAGTGTACAAAATAATAGGAACACCAGCTCTTTCCATGTCACTCGTTAAATCCTCTTCAGTCAGTGTACATGAAGGTGAGGAGATTGGTGAAAGAAGGATTTGTAAGCCATTCACCCTCTGTGCCATTCAGAGGGTGAACGGGCAAGACAAGAAATGTCACTGCCTTTGAACGGGGTATGGTAGCAGGTGCCAGGCGCACCGGTTTGTGTCAAGAACTGCACCACTGCTGGTTTGACACTACTGTGGGAAACATGGGCCAGCATCCCTGTGGAACGCTTTCGACACCTTGTAGAATCAATGCCCCAACAAATTGAGGCTGTTCTGAGGGCAAAAAAGGTGGTGCAACTCAGTATTAGGAAGGTGTCCCTAATGTTTTGTACACTCGGTGTATATAGCCCTAAGGCATCATGATCACAATGCAAATGTAGCTTTGCATATCTAATTAGATTTGCTAATGGTTTCCCTCCGTGTGTTTGAGTACTGTGTGCTGGGAGTATGTGTGGGTTTGTGTCTGAGGTCTCCCGTGATTGTATGTGTCGCAGGATGCCAGATAGATGAACAGAAAGAATGGAGAGGAGAGAAGGAGCAGGGGGTTTGATGAATGGCAGGCACTGTGGGCAAGCAGGTGAGAACTGGAGATTGTGATCTCTCTCTCTCTCTCTCTCTCTCTCTCTCTCTCGCTGCTAGCTGACCTTTAGCTTTTGCGACATGGAGAGAATGTCGCTCAACATTACCCCTCCCCTCTCCCGGACAAAGCTTATTTTTTTTTTGCGTCATGCCGAGGAGGGGACACAATTCCTTTCCCGCTTTTGATGAATGCCTAAGACGTGGGTAACACAGGAAGGGGAGGCTGTAAAGAAAAGAGAAAAGGAGGGTGGTGTTCCTTCTTCTCCCTCTCCATTTTGTCCCACCCGGTCCACACTATTAATCAGTCTGGGTGACAGGGCGGGCTCAGAGGACGACCAGCATGCTTGGGGCTGAGTTCGAAATCATCTATGGTACATGACCTCTGACCTCAAGTCCCTGTTCACAGACCTCACACAGGCGCCATACTTTTATGGGTATATACCAGGGACAAAGAAGAACGTTTCTCTGTTGTTGACTATTTACGACCCTGTATGAGGTCAGGTGTATGTGTTCCTCTATTGATGTCTACAGATGTTCTCCATGTTTGACCTCATATAACACATGCTATTACAGAGCTATAAGATAAAATAACTTAGTTATGAACCTAGAATTGAATCATACTCTTCAATAAGCTATATGGCAGGCACAGACATGCCGTTTTCACTGTAGCCTAGACAGGAACGTATGTGTGTTCGGTGTGTTCCTAAAGTATGGGGTAGCGGGGTGACTAGGCCGCCGTGTGACTGTCCATCTGTCCGTCAGGCCCTGACCCTCACTGGCCCCAGTCTTTCTCCCACCCACCCCTGGTCTTTCTCATGGTAATTGCATAACAACGCTGACATCCCATTGGGTAAAAGGTCTCACCCCACTCTTATCGTTCAACTCCGATTCATTCTTTTTCTTTCACAGTGAGGGAGGGAAATCAAATGGCGATGCTGGCTTTTGGGGGGGTTTGGCGTGGCGGGGGTACATGTCTATGTGATCTTAAGCACGTATCAGGGCTTTGTGATGTGATGATGGCGGTGGCCTGGCTGGGGGTTTAATGGGGAGAAATGCCAGTGGTAACACTGTGACAGGGCGTCCCCTGTGGAGGGGAGCTGCCAGAAGGCTGTCATCTCTGACATGTGAAAGGCACGGCGTTCGGAGGACGATGGCGCCGGCAGAGGTGGCATTGAGTGCTCCGCCTCGCGGCCCTGTCAAGGGACCGAGTCCACCTCGTTACGTGGCGGTGCTGTTATACACGAGACACAAACAGAGCACACGGGGGTCTGAGGGGCCACGTAAACAACAACCGCCCGCTGGTGTGTAAAGCCCTCTGCTGGGCTGTATCACTGCAGAGGGACCCAAGGAGGTGGAGAGGGGGAGGAGGGAGAAGATAAAGTGTGGGAAAAAGTGTCAGAGGGTTGAAAAGTAGCTTGAAAGCTGAGGCGTGTGTGAACGCACGTGTGTGAGCGCACGTGTGTGTGCATGTGTTGTGCACGTGTGCGTTCGCCTACTTGCACATTTGTGCGTGTGACTGGGTTCTATTGCCAACCCCATTACCATGCAGCACATCTTAAATTGCCTTATTTTCGTCAAGGACTGCTCTTGCGTACTGAAATGCTGTCTGAGGAGTGGAAACGGACAGATATTCATAATACACCACAATGTGAAGGAGGCGGGGGGAGGGAGCCTATGGTGGTGAACGGCCCCTACCATCCAGAGCGTCTGGAAAGGTAACCTTCAATCTCAAGAAGGTGCTACTCGGCGTCGAGAAATGATTGGCAGGAGGAAAAGGGGCGGCAGGTAGACTAGCGGTTAAGAGAGCTGGACCGAAAGGTTTCTGGCCTTGCTCATGTAAGTCGCTTTGGATAAGAGCGTCTGTTGAATGACTTAAAAGTCAATGTAAATATACATCCACTTTGCTCTTTCTGTATATCAAGGTTATTTGCCCAGATATGAAATCCTTCAGCACTGTTTAATAGATTTAATAGGTTACACGTACGCCGGTTGTTTGATTATAGTGGAATCATATTTGCACAAGTCACTCCCAAGTGAAGACTCCTCCACTTAATAAAGAAGGAATGGGAAAAAAACACAGGATTATAGCAAGATATATTACTAGCAATATCCCTTGCTGAGCATCACTAAAGACTGAACCCACTCTCTCTTTTCTTTTCAACTCTACTCTGAATAGAGGACACAGTAAATGCCAGGATGCTGATCTAAAATGGAGCGATTCTTGGATTGGATATCTGACTGTGGGCGTTCTTGGCTAAATGATTAGACATTGATCACGGGGGTTACAGATGGCGATTGCCTGGCAAGGCCATTACCGCTGAACTATCAGCTGTAGCATCTTGGGAGGTTAGCAGTTAGTGTCCGCACGGAGCCCGAAAGGCCACTCGACCAGCCGGCCACTGAGATAAGAGTAGGGAGGCGGGAGGAGAGAGACTGGTCTGGAGGTGCCAGGCAGGGGTGTCGGAAGTGGCGGCCTCTAATTCTGTCCGTCAGAGTGCCATGGGTTGAATGTGGCTCATGAGAGGATGAGCTACGGAGGAAGAGTGAGAGCGATGTATTCCCAAGAGCACTTTGGTTCGAATCACTGTTTTTCTGTCATTAGATTCCCACGCTGCAAATCTTTATGGTTAGTGATGACTTTTGTTGAATGGAGCAGGGGGACAGAGACTGTGGCCAAGGTGATCTATCAGACCAATGGGTATTTTATTTAACGAGGCATGTCAGTTAAGAACCAATTCTGCACGACTCCAACACCATCATTAAGTTTGCTGGCGACACAACGGTGGTTGGCCTGATCACCGGTGACGATGAGACCGGCTACAGGGAGGTCAGAGACCTGGCAGTGTGGTGCCAGGACAACAACCTCTACCTCAACGTCAGCAAGACGAAGGAGCTGATCTTGGACTACTGGAAACATAGGGCCAAGCACGCCCCCATCCACATCGACAGGGCTGTAGTGGAGCGGGTCGAGAGCTTCAAGTTCCTCTGTGTCCACATCACTAAGGAATTATCATGGTCCACAAACACCAACACAGTCGTGAAGAGGGCACGACAACTCCTCTTCCCCCTCAGGAGGCTGAACATTTTCGGCATGGCCCCTCAGATCTTCAAAAAGTTCTACAGCGGCACCATTGAGAGCATCTTGACTGGCTGCATCGACGCTTGGTATAGCAACTGCTTCGCATTCGACCACATCACGCTACAGCGGGTAGTACGTATGGCCCAGTACATCACTGGGGCCGAGCTCCCTGCCATCCAGAACCGCGATACCAGGCGGTGTCAGAGGAAGGCCTTAAAAATGTAGACGGTCTCTAGCCACCCAAGCCATAGACTGTTCTCTTTGCTACCTCACGGCAAACAAGTCTGCAGCATTTGCAGACTTGATAACGTGGCATTGTTGTATTAAGCTGACCTTTATACATGCTATCATCAGTCATTCAGCAGATGTTGTTGTCCAGAGAGACTCACCTCAGTCGGTCCATAGTATCGTTTCTTGAGGCCATTTAAAACAATCAACCCGGCGACTTTGCCACTGTTTAACCAATCAGTGGAGCTAACGAAGACTCTCTATGCTCCGGGCTCTGCTGAACAATGGCCAGGAGCCTCCTATTTGTGATTGGTTACTGAGCCTGCGGATGCAGACGAGGGAAGCATCAGGGCTGTCCTGTGTGACACGGGGCGTTACTCACCTGAACAGGGCCTAGGCAGGGCGGCCAACAAGCCCAGTAAAGATGATCCATTTTCCTCCTCATGTCCCCACACTGTTATGCCTGGGCCTGACTGACTCGTCTATCAGTGTATAGGAGAGGCAGAGCGAGATGAAGAGACTACTGGAAGAAGACCAATGGTGTTATTGTTGTTGTGTTTTGGTGATGGACAACGTGAGTAAACCATAGTCACATCAGCCAATGTAGTTCAATGAACTCAATTCTGTCAATAGCTCACTCGGGTGCAGAACCCAAAAACAAATCCCTGAGATGGTATTGTACAGTTAAGTCCTCAAAGAAAGGGCAAGACACTTGTTGTCCTAAAGCCAGATCTCACACAGCTTGTTGCCCAGGGTACATTGGTGATTAGCAGGGGGCATATGCCATGGTGTGTCCATTGGCGTCACACTGGCAGGGTGATCACTTCCTATTAAAATAAGCATTTTCATCACACAGTCCAGCAGGTGGTTACCACAGCGACAGGGTTGCCGACCAAAGACACCTTTGAAGGACCCCAGGTTGCCAAGTTGTCCAGGGAATAGGAATCCGACCAGATGCCTGAAGCTAGGTGATAAATATTGGATTAGCACGAAATGGGAAGAAGAGACTGAATCGAGGAGGGTCTACCTGAAAATGTTTGCCTCCGTTGGAGGCATTTTTGCCATGATGTCATTGTCACCTGTCTCGATGGATTTTCTGCAGACACAGACAACAACTGACATCACATGTGTCAATAAAAAAATTCAAAAAATGTAACTAAGAAAATAGTTTTGGGGCACAGCTCTTAATTAGAGAAAACCCAATCATGACCGAGGAAAGATAACTTCTCGGCGCCGCCTGATCAATGGAGCAATTTTAAAAGCAACTGAACATGGGGAAATTAAGTATCTCTTGCCCTCGTGTTTTTGTCAACATCCTCCTATCTTACAATGTCGTGGGGCCTCTCAGTGGAGTGCATTGTCGGGTTGGAGCGGCGATGTTCTCCAGATCAATCAGTGGGTTCTGTCAGGCGATGATCTGACAGAGGCAGGGGAAGTGGGGCTGAATGCGGAGGAGCCATTCAAGGCAGACGGGAAGAAGAGAGGAGAGAGGGAGCAGGTGCGAGAGACAGGACAGAGGACGGTGGTGAAGAAAATAAGAACAAGACAAGAGGGATCATAAACAATAAAGGGGAAGAGGATGGAGAGAAGGGTGGAAGTAGAGACAAGGGAAGCGTATAGGAGAAAGAGAGAAAAGGGAGAAGGGGAGAGCAGAGGAGGGAGGAGGCGTTTTTTCCTGCACTTACCCAGGGCTATCTGTATCAGGAGTATAGACTCTGGCTCTGGCTTCGCCAATTAAAACTTTCTCAGACTTGCAGTGCCAGCATGCTTGGTGTTATGCAAAATACCATCTCTTTCTTTCGCTCTCCCTCTTTCTTTCTCCCACTCTCCCTATTTTCTCTTTTGTGTGGAGGATGAGTTCTCTGTTCTAGCCTTTTAATGTGCAGGTGGGGGGAAAAAATGAAACGAATATTGCTCGGCGGGGAAAGTGAAGGGAGAAAAAAAGAGAGCGAGAGCAAGAGAGAAATGGAGAGAAAGAAATGGAAGCGCACAGAAGGCCACAAACATGCACCTCGTGCACTTTAACGACGTGTAGTCAGCGCTATTATTTCCCCACGAACACCTCGTTTTGGGATCGAGTGTGCGCCGTCGAGTTTCTATTTCGCAGTGTCCTATCGTGAGATGAAAGCTCTACAATGCCAAATACCACAGCCTCTCTTCCCACACCTAATTCTCCTCTCGGCCTGGTCGCTCTCTGTGTTGATCTCTCTCCTCCCTCTCTCTCCCCCCTTCCCTTGCTCTGTACCTCCCTCTTTCTTCCTCCCTTACTATCTCAAATTCCCTCTCTATCCTTACCTTCCCTATCTCAGCAGCTGTCACAGACACAGTGGACAGTCCTAATTGGTTCTCCAGGGACGTCCCTACATCCCAGTGTAAAGGCATGTTAAAGGCATTGGTATGCTGAGGAGAGCCAGGCACACTGAGGTGAAGATGGGCTTAGGCACAGATCTAGGATCAGCGTCCGTTCTTAAATGCTGAGATTTATCATTAAGGGAGGAGGGGAAAAACTGGCCTTAGAGCAATGTGATTTCTGTACTCCCAGCACATAGCACAACAGGGCTCTATAGGACTAGCACTTTTAGACAGAACACAACACGCCATGCAGCCTTTATCATGTTCCATAGAGACATCACCCAGCCCACTGACAAAAGGTCAACCATGTCTCCTGGCAGGACTAAGGTGCTGTATAGCTTTCAATAACCCAACCAGAAATATCTAGCGGTTTCAAACTGGAACCACATCTGATGACTCAATACGCTCTGTTTGGATTTTGAACGGTATCTCATAGCTCATGAAAAAAAAAACGAACTAGTATTACTTAAAGGATGACATGTAAACATACTTAGTAATAATACGTGGTGTTTTACCTGGATCCTTACACCGTATCGTCAGTCTCAGCTATGGTGCTGCCACAGCATGTGTTGAGCCATAAACAGGCATATAGCCATGGCTCCCCATTATCATGAAGGCGTTGTAATGGTAATAATAGTGATCTCATCCCTGCAGATTACCAGGGTTATATAAATCACACTGTGAGGCTGCTGGGTAAAATGCTTCTCCTTAGCTCAGCTCTCATCCTCCCCTCTCTCGTCATCTTCCTCTCTTCCTCCACCCTGCATCACTCCCCTCACCCCTCCTCCTCTCTTCCTCCACCTTGAATCACTCTCCTTACCCCTCCTCTTCTCTTCCTCCACCCTGCATCACTCTCCTTACCCCTCCTCCTCTCTTCCTCCACCCTGCATCACTCTCCTTACCCCTCCTCTTCTCTTCCTCCACCCTGCATCACTCTCCTTACCCCTCCTCTTCTCTTCCTCCACCCTGCATCACTCTCCTTACCCCTCCTCCTCTCTTCCTCCACCCTGCTTCACTCTCCTTACCCTCCTCCTCTGCTCACTCCTTCCTCCTTCTCTTCCTCCACCCTGCATCACTCTCCTTACCCCTCCTCTTCTCTTCCTCCACCCTGCATCACTCTCCTTACCCCTCCTCCTCTCTTCCTCCACCCTGCATCACTTTCCTTACCCCTCCTCCTCTCTTCCTCCACCCTGCATCACTCTCCTTAACCCTCCTCTTCTCTTCCTCCACTCTGCCTCACTTTCCTTACCCCTCCTCCTCTCTTCCTCCACCCTGCTTCACTCTCCTTACCCCTCCTCTTCTCTTCCTCCACCCTGCATCACTTTCCTTACCCCTCCTCTTCTCTTCCTCCACCCTGCATCACTTTCCTTACCCCTCCTCTTCTCTTCCTCCACCATGCATCACTTTCCTTACCCCCCCTCTTCTCTTCCTCCACCCTGCATCACTCTCCTTACCCCTCCTCTTCTCTTCCTCCACCCTGAATCACTCTCCTTACCCCTCCTCTTCTCTTCCCCCACTCTGCATCACTCTCCTTACCCCTCCTCTTCTCTTCCTCCACCCTGCATCACTCTCCTTACCCCTCCTCTTCTCTTCCTCCACCATGCATCACTCTCCTTACCCCTCCTCCTCTCTTCCTCCACCATGCATCACTCTCCTTACCCCTTCTCCTCCCTTCCTCCACCCTGCATCACTCTCCTTACCCCTCCTCTTCTCTTCCTCCACCCTGCATCACTTTCCTTACCTCTCCTCCTCTCTTCCTCCACCCTGCATCACTCTCCTTACCCCTCTTCTTCTCTTCCTCCACCCTGCATCACTCTCCTTACCCCTCCTCCTCTCTTCCTCCACCATGCATCACTCTCCTTACCCCTCCTCTTCTCTTCCTCCACCCTGCATCACTCTCCTTACCCCTCCTCTTCTCTTCCTCCACCATGCATCACTCACCCCTCCTCATCTCTTCCTCCACCATGCATCACTCTCCTTACCCCTCCTCCTCTCTTCCTCCACCCTGCATCACTCTCCTTACCCCTCCTCTTCTCTTCCTCCACCTTGCATCACTCTCCTTACCTCTCCTCCTCTCTTCCTCCACCCTGCATCACTCTCCTTACCCCTCTTCTTCTCTTCCTCCACCCTGCATCACTCTCCTTACCCCTCCTCCTCTCTTCCTCCACCATGCATCACTCTCCTTACCCCTCCTCCTCTCTTCCTCCACCCTGCATCACTCTCCTTACCCCTCCTCTTCTCTTCCTCCACTCTGCATCACTTTCCTTACCCCTCCTCTTCTCTTCCTCCACTCTGCATCACTTTCCTTACCCCTCCTCTTCTCTTCCTCCACCCTTCATCACTCTCCTTACCCCTCCTCCTCCCACTCAGTATTGGTTAATACTTTTTTTCGTCCTCTTTTTACCTATACCTCTTATCTACTCACTCATCTCCCTTTATCTCTCTACCCATCTTTCTCTTTTTTTTGTCCTCTCTCTTTTTCTACCCATATCTCCTTCTTTTTCCTGCTGGTCCAGCTCTGAGCTGAAGGATGAGTCCGTAAATCACAATCATCTCCTTCCCTCATTCACTTTCTCCTTTTAATTGATCTCCTCCGCCATCCCGCGTTCTCTCCAAGTGTTCCCTCTCTGTCCGTGGGAACCACAAGGCACTGTCTTTTCTAGTTTTTCCCGGAGACTAGCGCTCATTAAGTTAATGTGATTCCAGTGCTCTCTCTCCCTCTCTCTCTCTCTCTCTCTCTCTCTCTCTCATCCAACTAGTTGGGCATCGTTACAAATAACACACACGTCTGATTCTATTTCCCCATTAATCAAGATGCTGAGTTGAAGAAGGGATGGATGGATAGAGGGATGGAGGAGTGCAGTGTACATGTGTCCCGTAGATCTGGCTAACGACTGTGTCTCTGAAGAGAGTCTGAGAACACTGTTATGGCTTGGCTCAGTCTTTGTGACGAAAGTGCTTATTTAATAACAAAGCCTTCAGTGCTTCCCAAGGCGGAGATACAGAGGATGTGCACAGCGAAGGACGGTGCCCGACACAATCCTAATGAACAGGCAATACTGAGACGCGTTTCACTGAATGGAGAAGATTCTGTCTTTCCTTCCCTCCACGGTCCCTGAATTGATATGTATTCAGTTGTGGTACTTATCAGTGACCAGGAATGACAGTGAACTAAATCATCAAAAAAAGGGTTCTTTAAAGGGTTCTCCTATGGGGAAGGCTGAAGAACCCTTTTAGGTTCTAGATATCACCTTTTTAGGATGGCTCACACTTGCTATCGAGTGACATAAGACGGGAACCATCCAGGCTATAGCGGTGTGTGATATTTTCCTAGCCTCTGGTCCTCTGGCATTTCAAATGATTTGTTAATTAAAGCTGTGCAGGGGTAATGATTGACCTTTAGCTCAATTTGTTTCTAGTCCTACGGGCTGAACATTGGCAACGTCGCTCCTCGTTTCCCTCTCCTGGTGGCTAGCCGAGCGAGGAGAGGACCGGCCCCTCTGGGATTCAACCCAGCCCGAATTATACACAGTCCCAACCCTGTTGTCGCTTGTACACGCTTCACCCACTCACACACACCTGTCCATTCTCATTAGGATACATTGCATGCCGACACACACAGATTAATGCACACACACACACACCTGCCATAATGTTTTCTGACCCTAAACCCACTAAGCAAATATCACCAAGCCACTTTTTAAACGTGTGTGGGTGTGAGGAAGTCAGAGTGTGTGTGTGGTAATAACCTTGAGTGGTCCTCGAGGCAGGTGGACCACCGGCGGAGACAGTGGCACAGTGGTTGGAAAAAGGCCTCTAATGATTGTTGATCGCCAATGTACAGGTGATTAAACCTGCTCGGAAACAAATGGCAAAGAGACTCCCAGAGCTTGTAGTCTGGCATGTCATTTCCCTTTCTCTCTCTCTCTCTCTCTCTCTCGCTCTCTTTCTTTCTCTCATTCTCTCTCTTTCTTTCTTTCTTTCTTTCTCTCAAGCCCAGCCAGACGACAGAGGCCACAATTGAGACAGATGAGCACCCAGTTAAAGTGACAGAGAGGGGAGCAAGAGGCTAAGAAATGCAGACACACAGAGCAAAGAGAGGGAGGGAGGGGGAGTGACAGAGGGAGAGATGGTCTCCACAGGAAGGACAGACTATTGGAAGAAGAGCAGAGGGGGAGAGATGGAGGAGAGAAATCCTCTCCACAGGAAGGACAAACTATTGAAAGAGAGGATCTTGATGGGATATGAGTGGGAGGGAGACTGCTGTGCACAGAATGCTCTTGCAAGAGACCTAAAAACACAAAAGTTGAAAGCGGAATTAAAACATTTCGGACATATGAAATGGGGCAAATGGGGAGCCGTGGGGGGGTTTCTGAGATGGGCAGCGACAAGGGCAGAGATTGACTGGCGCAGTGACTGATGAGGCCGATGGAGGTCCCGCCAGGAGAAAGATGAGGGGCATGATGGGAGGACACATCAGATGGAATGCTGAGCTGAAGGGTCAAGGGTCTGTCAACCAGATGAAAGGGGCGAGAAGTAGAGCCGGTCTGAGTCTGGGTGTGTGATCAGAAAAATGAAAGTTACTTTGATCTACCCCGGGTAGAGTTTTATCTCCAGGCAACCCAAAGCATAGCAGATGGCTGTCAAGAGTATGTACATACATTCATAACCAGAAGAGACAGACAGGAGTCCATAGAGTTATGCTGTCGATGCTGTCTTCCATCATCTAAGAGATTTTTCCGTCTGGTATTAACTCGAGCGTGGTTGAGGTGGATGTCTTTTGATGATGTATGGGACATGTCAGGAGGGACGGAGTTGAGTGCAAAACAAAAATATATAGACTATACATAATAGATGGGTTTGTGGTCACTAATGCATCGCGCCAGTTGTAACCTGTCCGGTGGAATTGGCCTGCTGTTTCATTACATTAGAGCAGTGTTTCTGGTACCTCCTGTCGAAGTCGACGTAAACACAGTGATTTCAGGAGGCCTTAATGTGGTTCAACGGTTTCGGTATTCGCAAAGAGACAGGCCCGTTTCATCCATTTTATTATATCTTTTTTACTATCCGTATAGTCCTGAAATCTCATACAATGCATAGCATTTGCAATTCAGAAGTAGGCGTCCGTTAACTATATGGAGGTAAAGTAGCATGGTTAGCTCATAGTTACAGCATGGGCAAGTATGGGGTAAATATTCAGCGATAACGAGAGTGTATATATAGCAATTAGCTGGAGAGAGAGAGAGAGAGAGAGAGAGAGAGAGAGAGAACGAGAGAGAGAGAGAGAGAGAGAGAGAGAGAACGAGAGAGAGAGAGAACGAGAGAGAGAGAGAGAACGAGAGAGAGAGAACAAGAGAGAGAGAGAGAGAGAGATTAAAACACCTCCCCACCACCTGCTGTGCGTTCATTACAACAGTCTAAGGGGACTATAACAAAAGAGTGGGAGGTGAGAGGGGAGAAGGAGAACAGGTAGATGAGAGGAGAGAGAGAAAGCAAGGGTGGACGAAGAGAGTGTAAGGGAGGGAGGGAGAGAGAAAAGACAGGTAGGGAGGCCCGCAAATCAGCTCCAAGTGATTTGAATTGTGGAACTCTGTTCCAAAGTACTCCCACACCTAATTGGGGCGGCAGGGTAGCCTAGTGGTTAGAGCGTTGGACTAGTAACCGGAAGGTTGTGAGTTCAAACCCCAGAGTTGACAAGGTACAAATCTGTCGTTCTGCCCCTGAACAGGCAGTTAACCCACTGTTCCCAGGCCGTCATTGAAAATAAGAATGTGTTCTCAACTGACTTGCCTGGTTAAATAAAGGTAAATTAAAAAAATATATAGAGATATACACTGAGTGTACAAAACATTAGGAACACTTTCCTGCAATTGAGACGCACCCCCTTTTGGCCTCAGAACAGCCTTGATTCTAAAAGGCGTCGAAAGCGTTCCACAGGGATGCTGGCCCATGTCCTTTGGATGGTGGACCATCCTAGATACACATGGAAAACTGTGAAGTGTGAAAAACCCAGCTGCGTTGCAGTTCTTGACACACTCAAACCGGTGCACCTGGCACCTACTACCGTACCCCGTTAAACGCCCATTCACACTCTGAATGGCACATATACACAATCCATGTCTCAATTGTCTCAAGGCTTAAAAATCCTTCTTTCACCGATCTTCTCCTCTTTATTGAAGTGGATGTAAAAAGTGACACCAACAAGGGATCATAGATTTTACCTGGGTTCACCCTGTCACTCTGTCATGGAAATGTTTTGTATACTCAGTGTATGAGATCGTAAGCAAGGTTTGAAATTATTATGTTTTAGTCAAATATTATATCTGTTTGGGCTTCTCGTGGACAATTTGCAGTCTACAAATTATTTGTAATTATATTCCGGCCCTCTGATCATCCGCTCAAGAAAAATTGTTTGCGGCTGAATCTTGTTGATGAGCCCTAAAATAGAGACATGCTCTTGAGCCCTCAAACTCAACCCTGGACCTGGCGTTTTTTCATTGTTCCCCTCTAATCAGGGACTGATTTAGACCTGGAACACCAGGTGGGTGCAATTAATAATCAGGTAGAACAGAAAACCATCAGGCCTCATAGGGTCATATTTGAATAACCCTGCTCTAGATCACCATTTAAAAACCTTGGCAATAAACTAGATATCGCTATCTCACCCCGGCACATGTATAGAAGACACCTGCCAGATAGTATCCTATTCTTCTCTTCTCATTAGAGCCCCATGTTCCAACACATAAAGACTCCATCTCTGGCATTACAACACAAAATGGCCGCCTATGTCGAGCTAGATTGTCTATTCATTCACACGTTGCTTGTAAATTAAGTTCATGGATTTCCCACCTCAGCTCGTCTCTCAATTGTCTAATGTACAATAACATGGGGGATGTTTTATGAGCTCTACCTAACAAACTGACAGAGAGTGGGAACCCCCCGGTTGATTGATGGCTAGCTATCGTTAGTGTAGCATCACTGATGGATAGACCCAATGGCCTTGGGATGAAGGGAGGGAGATTGAGACTTGCTGTTGGGAGGAAGGGATGGAGATTGAGACTTGCTGTTGGGAGGAAGGGAGGGAGATTGAAACTTGCTGTTGGGAGGGAGATTGAGACTTGCTGTTGGGAGGGAGATTGAGACTTGCTGTTGGGAGGAAGGGCTGGGGGAGATTGAGACTTGCTGTTGGGAGGAAGGGAGGGAGATTGAGACTTGCTGTTGGGAGGAAGGGAGTGAGATTGAGACTTGCTGTTGGGAGGAAGGGATGGAGATTGAGACTTGCTGTTGGGAGGAAGGGAGGGAGATTGAAACTTGCTGTTGGGAGGGAGATTGAGACTTGCTGTTGGGAGGGAGATTGAGACTTGCTGTTGGGAGGAAGGGAGGGAGATTGAGACTTGCTGTTGGGAGGAAGGGAGGGAGATTGAGACTTGCTGTTGGGATGAAGGGAGGGAGATTGAGACTTGCTGTCGGGAGGAAGGGAGGGAGATTGAGACTTGCTGTCGGGAGGAAGATTGAGACTTGCTGTTGGGAGGAAGATTGAGATTTGCTGTTGGGAGGAAGGGAGGGAGATTGAAACTTGCTGTTGGGAGGGAGATTGAGACTTGCTGTTGGGAGGGAGATTGAGACTTACTGTTGCGAGGAAGGGAGGGAGATTGAGACTTGCTGTTGGGAGGGAGATTGAGACTTGCTGTTGGGAGGGAGATTGAGACTTGCTGTTGGGAGGGAGATTGAGACTTGCTGTTGGGAGGAAGGGAGGGAGATTGAGACTTGCTGTTGGGAGGAAGGGAGGGAGATTGAGACTTGCTGTTGGGAGGAAGGGAGTGAGATTGAGACTTGCTGTGCTGAAAGCCACATTGGGAGAGTAGTGCGGTACAGATTGGCATCTGAAATTAATGTACAGGATTATTCGCTCGTCTGTCGAGAATTGTGAATACATATCAGGGAAAGAAAGGACTTTATGACATAGATTTGATGGGTTAAAACCAAATGGGTATATTTTAAACTTGTCAATACCAAGCGTGGGTAAAGCATAGTAACCAAATGGGTTAAAAAAGTAACACTTTGTAACTTTGTTACCAAGCGTGGGGTACTACTGTATGTATAGGATGGAAATATCGAGGTATATCAGTATATATTTGGGTTTCCGTTTTATTCCAGTGTCATTCTTTCACACTCCCTGTCTATTTTTATCTGTAATGATACAGTTTTTAGGTGGTGTTTGTCCTTAGTCTCTCACAGTGAGAGAGGAAGAGAGAGGGCAGAGAGAGAGTGGGCTGTTTCCGCCATTAAGGCCACCTGCGTCTCTGTGTGAGTTCCTATTGGTTTCCATGGCCATGTTGTCTCCTCTATTGCAGCATCACAGAGAATCCACCATACCGGCCAATTTAACCTCATCACCTCATTTCTGATAACCTTATTTCATCCCTCTCTCTCTCTCTCTCTCTCTCTCTCTCTCTCTCTCTCGGCACTGTGACCTACATGATCAGTAAAGCGGTGCGGATGTTTGGTTTCTCTCTCTTTTCTCCCTCATTTTCGCTCATTGTTCCTTGGCAATATCATTCACACATTGTGTTTTTCTACCACACTTATTTGAGGTCACACCTCTGATGAGATGCCAACCATGTGGTTAGATGGTACACAGTAGGTGGTTTGGCCTAGCTTGCCAACAGCCAGCTAGTGTAGAATCAAATAATCCCACGTCAGTGGTGCAGCGAGCCTGGTCTCTTTGAGCTGTCGTCTTGATCCCACAATAAACTGGAGCATTGAGTCGCTTCCTGGTGCAGTAGAGGGTTCTGGGTTTTGTGAAGTGTGACTGGATGGAGGGATGGCGGGCCGTCTGGGTGCTCCTATGGGTGATGGCAGCCTCTGTCCTAAACGCTTGGCTGGGCTTAACAGCAATCTACAGGAACACAAGGGGCTCGACTGGAGAGGAGTAGGGATAGGCATATGACACTGTGTGGTCAAAGCCTCACTCACACGGCCATGTTGCCTCTTTGCAGGGATGAGGGGTGGAACCTCTGCATTGCTTGTGTAGAAACACACAATTGTTTAAACACCGAGAGGCACACACACTTAGGTAGATGCAAACAAAATACATTCTCCAGTGTAAACAATGCACACACACACACACACACACACACACACACACACACTTGTATATGACAGTCGAGAGCACACAGCTGCAAGGGTAGTACCTGCCCTAGGTTTACCTCTCTCTCAATCATTGTGACAGTCCCCTTTCTCTCTCTCGCTCCTTCTGTTTTTCTTTCTCAAGCCTCTCAACAAAAAAAGGAAAACTCTTAACAGCCACAAATAACCCCGGCTTCTGAGAGAATGCGTTCGTAAACCACAGCGAGGTGTCACCATGACCGTCGGTGTTTCTATGTTAAGCTAATTTCCTCATGCTAATTTCCTATGTCTGAGGTGGCTCATCATTTGATAACTCTGTTTCAAACCTAAAAGAGGTTACTTGTTTGTTAAATAACATTACACAGAAAACGCCATTTGTAGGTAGGGCATTGTTCATGTGGATGCTCAGAGCGAAACATTATTGTCATTGATTTAAAATATTGCCAAGGCAAACAGCCATATATTTTGTCAGATAACAAAGCGGTGTATTCTTTTACCTCAATAAACTCGAGAAATCTCAGCCTCGGTCGACTACTCTAATACGAGCCTAAAGTGATCATTCAGTCGTCAGTGCACTGCCCAGCAGTGTGCTCCCTCTTCAGGGGTCTAAATCAGGACTGAGACGTACATAAAACTGGAATCCTTAATGGTGAAACGGCCACGTCCATTTGCAGTAGTACAACAGCAAAGAAGTTATTGCGAACAACAAACACATTTTTCCCCCCTCTCAGACATCATTGCACGTATGATAAAAGAGCCCAATATGTACTGACATTTATTTATTTTTACATGCTGCGCGACGGTGATGGCGTGTGCGTTCAGTGGCGTTGGTTGCCTCCATCTTTTAAGAGCATAATATGTGGTATCATTACTACCCACCACACTGTCAGAGGGCTGTGGTTTTAGATGCGGTCAGGGAAATGGAGGGCAGGGTAGCTTTCTGTGGGACTCTGATCCCCTGTCACTTTACCGTCATTATGTACACTGAGTGGACAAAGCATTAGGAACACCTGCTCTTTACATGACATAGACTGACCAGGTGAATCCAGGGGGAAAGCTATGATCTCTTATTGACGGCACTCATTAAAACTGCTTCAGTCAGTGTCGGTGACGGGGAGGAGACCGGTGAAAGAAGGATTTTTAACACAATTGAGACAATTGAGACATGGATTGTGTATGTGTGCCATTCAAAGGGTGAATGGGCGTTTTAACTGCCTTTGAACAGGGTACGGTAGTAGAGTCTAGGCCTCAATGAACTGAGGCTGTTCTGATGGCAAAAGGAAGGTGTCTGCAGTGTTTGGTACACTCAGTGTATTTAATATAAACTTGGTGGTTCGAGCCCTGAATGCTGATTGTGTACTTCGGGTATGACAAACAAATGTTTTTTACTGCTCTAATTAAGTTGGTTTCCAGTTTATAATAGCAATAAGCCGCGGCTTGTGATAGATGGCCAATATACCACGGCTAGGGGCTGTATCCTGTATAGCGTCGTGCATAAGAACAGCCCTTAGCCGTGGTATATTGGCCATGTACCACACCCCCTCTGGCCTTATTGCTTAAATGTAGGTGTGTGCTGACTCGTGTGTAAGCTGTATGAGTGGAGGTAGGCTGCAGCTAACGCAAGTCCCAGGAGAAAGAGATTAGTATAAGAGGACGTGAAAGGACTCAAGTGTTAGCCTCCGCAGCTCACTCCATCACTCCTCTGCAGCCTGCCAGAGCTACGCCCCTTTCAATATGGCAGCCATGACTGCAGTATCCCTACAGTTTCTACTGTCTAATCCTGTTTCACCAACTGGACTGCGCTCATTCACCTAGTTATCAGGGAGATGTACAGTATGTCTGAGTCGACAGAGGCCTCCATATTGCAGGCCTATATGGGCCCTTCTGTTGGGCCAGTAACCGAAAAGTTGCTGGATCGAATCGGTAAGCTGACTAGGAAAAAAATCAATCTGTCGTTCTGCCCCTGAGCAAGGCAGTTAACCCACTGTTCCCCGGGCGCCGAAGACGTGGATGTCGATTAAGGCAGACCCCCCCCTCACCTCTCTGATTCAGAGGGGGTGGGTTTTAATGCGGAAGACACATTTCAGTTGAATGCATTCAGTTGTACAACTGACTAGGTATCCCCCTTTCCCTTCCAGATCCATCCAATCTATTTACCATCCTTCTCAGTAGTCGGCAGACCCTGTTACCATCATGGCTTAACACTGTGGTGGTCAATTGAGTGGTAATTTACATTTAATGCCTTACTGAAGAGCTCAGAGACTTTCAACATGGCACTGTCATAGGATGCCACCTTTCCACCAAGTTAGTTTGTGAAATTTCTGCCCTGCTAGAGCTGCCCTGGTCAACTGCAAGTGCTGTTATTGTGAAGTGGAAACCTCTAGGAGCAACAACGGCTCAGATGCGAAGTGGTAGGCCACACAAGCTCACAGAACTGGACTGTCAAGTGTGGAGCACGTGGTGCATAAAAATCGTCTGTCCTGCGTTGCAACACTCACTACCGAGTTCCAAACTGCTTCTGGAAGCAATGTCACCACAGTAACTTTTAGTTGAGGGCTTCATGAAATGGGTTTCCATGTCCGAGTAGCCGCACACATGCCTGAGATCACCATGCGCAATGCCAAGCGTCGGCTGGAGTGGTGTAAAGCTCGCCTCCAGTGGAAACGCATTCTCTGGAGTGGTGATTGACGTTTCACCATCTGGCAGTCCGACGGACGAATCTGGGTTTGGCGGATGGCAGGAGATCGCTACCTGCCAAGCTGCATAGTGACAACTGTAAAGTTTGGTGGAGGACAAATAATGCTCCGGAGCAGTTTTTCATGGTTCAGGCTCCTTAGTTCCAGTGAAGGGAAATCTTAACGCTACAGCATACCATGACGTTCTAGACGATTCTGTACTTCTAACTTTGTGGCAACAGTTTGGGGAAGGCCCTTTCCTGTTCCAGCATGACTATGCACCTGTGCACAAAGCGAAGTCAATACAGAAATGGTTTGTCGAGATCGGTGTGAAAGAACTAGACTGGCCTACACAGAGCCCTGACCACAACTCCAGCGAACACCTTTGGGATGAATTGGAACGCAGACTGTGAGGCAAGCCTCATCGCTCTTGTGGCTGAATGGAAGCAAGTCCCCACAGCAATGTTCCAACATCTAGTGGAAAGCTTCCCAAAAGAGTGGAGGCTGTTATAGCAGCAAAGGTGTGACCAACTCCATATTAATGCCCATGATTTTGGAAAGAGATCTCATGTAGTTTAAGTACAGTCCATTTGGAAAGTATTCAGACACCTTGATTTGTTTACACATTTGGTTACGTTACAGTCTTATTCTAAAATAGATTAAATTACATCTACACACAACACCCCATAATGATAAAGCAAAATACATTTAAACTCAGTTTTTCACAATTCCTGACATTTAATCCTAGTAAAACATTCCTCTAAAGGACCACTTTATTTTAAGAATGTGACATGTCAGAGTAATAGTAGAGAGAATTATTTATTTCAGCTTTAATTTCTTTCATCACATTCCCATTGTGTAAGAAGTTTACATACACTCAGTTAGTATTTGATAGCATTGCCTTTAAATTGTTTAACTTGGCTCAAACATTTCGGGTAGCCCTCCACAAGCCTCCCACAATAAGTTGGGTGAATTTTGGCCCATTCCTCCTGGCAGAGCTGGTGTAACTGAGTCAGGTTTGTAGGCCTCCTTGTTCGCACACACTTTTTAAGTTCTGCCCACAAATCTTCTATGGGATTCAGGTCAGGGCTTTGTAATGGCCACTCCAATACCTTGACTTTGTTATCCTTAAAACTTCTTGATACTACACATCCCGTATCCGGGATCGTGAATACAGCCTCAGGCTCATTACCATAACGCAACGTTAACGATTTCTGAAAATCGCAAATGAAATGAAACTAATATGCCTGCTCTCAAGCTTAGCCTTTTCTTAACAACACTGTCATCTCAGATTTTCAAAATATGCTTTTGAACCATAGCAAATCAAGCATTTGTGTAAGAGTATTGCAAGCTAGCTTAGAATTTTGCGTAGCATTTAGCACGCAACATTTTCACAAAAACCAGATAACCAAATAAATAAAATCATTTACCTTTAAAGAACTTCGGGTGTTTTCAATGAGGAGACTCTCAGTTACATAGCAAATGTGCAGTTTTTCCTGAAAGAATCTTTGTGTAGGAGAAATCGCTCCGTTTTGTACATCACATTTGGCTACCGAAACGAACCGAAAATTCAGTCACCAAAACGTCAAACTTTTTCCAAATTAACTCCATAATATCGACCGAAACATGGCAAACGTTGTTTAGAATCAATCCTCAAGGTGTTTTTTCACATATCTCTTCATTGATATGCCGTTCGTGGAAGCCTGCTTAAGTCTCAGAATCCCATGGAAAAATACCAGCAGCTGAAAATTACGCACCAATTTCGACGGAGGACACCGGGCGGACACCTGGAAAATGTAGTCTCTTATGGTCAATCTTCCAATGATATGCCTACAAATACGTCACAATGCTGCAGACACCTTGGGGAAACATTAGATAGGGCAGGCTCATTCCTGTCGCATTCACAGCCATATAAGGAGACAATGAAAAACAGAGCCTCAGAAATGCTGCTCATTTCCTGGTTGCAGTTTCATCTTGGTTTTGCCTGTAGCTCCTGTTCTGGGGCACTCACAGACAATATCTTTGCAGTTCTGGAAACTTTAGAGTGTTTTTTTTCCAAAGCTCTCAACTATATGCATAGTCGAGCATCTTTCTGTGACAAAATATCTTGTTTAAAACGGGAACGTTTTTCATCCAAAAATGAAATACTGCCCCCAGAGTTTCAAGAATTAAGCCATTTTGCCACAACATTGGAAGTATACTTGGGGTCATTGTCCATGTGGAAGACCCATTTCCGACCAAGCTTTAACTTCCTGACTGATGTCTTGAAATGTTGCTTCAATATATCCACATAATTTTCTTCCCTCATGATGCCATCTGTTTTGTGAAGTGCACCAGTCCCTCCTGCAGCAAAGCACCCCCACAACATGATGTCTGCCACCCCCGTGCTTCACAGTTGGGATTGTGTTCTTCGGCTTGCAAGCCTCCCCCTTTTTCCTCCAAACATAATGATGGTCATTATGGCCAAACAGTTCTATTTTTGTTTCATCAGACCAGAGGACATTTCTCCAAAAAGTGTGATCTTTGTCCCCATGTGCAGTTTCAAACTATATTTATTTTTTATTGCGGTTTTGGAGCAGTGTCTTCTTCCTTGCGGAGCGGCCTTTCAGGTTAAGTCGATATAGGACTTGTTTTACTGTGGATATAGATACTTTTGTACCTGTTTCCTCCACCATCTTCACAAGGTCCTTGGCTGTTGTTCTGTGATTGATTTGCACTTTTCACGCCACAAGTACATTCATCTCTAGGAAACAGAACACTGCTCCTACCTGAGTGGTATGACAGCTGCGTGGTTCCATGGTGTTTATATTTGCGTACTATTGTTTGTACAGATGAACATGGTACCCTTCAGGCGTTTGGAAATTGCTCCCAAGGATAGACCAGACTTGTGGAGGTCTACAATTTTTCTTCTTAGATCTTGGCTGATTTCTTTTGATTTTCCCATGTCAAGCAAAGAGGCACTGAGTTTGAAGGTAGGCCTTGAAATTCATCCACATGTACACCTCCAATTGACTCAAATGATGTCAATTAGCCTATCAGAAGCTTCTAAAGCCATTAAATAATTTTCTGGAATTTTACAAGCTGTTTAAAGGCGCAGTCAATTTAGTGTATGTAAACTTCTGACCCACTAAAATTGTGATACAGTGAATTCTAATTGAAATAATCTGTCTGTAAACAATTTTTGGAATAATTACTTGTGTCATGCACACAGTAGATGTCCTAACCTACTTGCAAAACTATAGTTTGTTGACAGGAAATTTGTGGAGTGGTTGAAAAATTAGTTTTAATGACTCCAACCTAAATGTATGTAAACTTCCGACTTCAACTGTAAGTTCCGTAGATCTCCAAGACAGGATTGTGTCAGGGCACAGATCTTGGGGAAGGGTACCAAAAAATGTCTGCAGCATTGAAGGTCCTCAAGAACACAGTGGCCTCCATAATTCTTAAATGGAAGAAGTTTGGAACCACCAAGCCTCTCCCTAGAGCTGGCTGCCTGGCCAAACTGAGCAATCGGGGGAGAAGGACCTTGGTCAGAGTGGTGACCAAGAACCCAGAGTTCCCATGTGGAGATGGGTGAACCTTCCAGAAGCACAAACATCTCTGCAGCACTCCACCAATCAGGCCTTTATGGTAGAGTGGCCAGACGGAAGCCACTCCTCAGTCAGATAACAGCCTGCTTGTAGTTTGCCAAAATGCACTTAAAGCACTCTCAGACCATGAGAAACAAGATTCTCTGGTCTGATGAAATCAAGATTGTACTCTTGCGTCACGTCTGGAGGAAATCTGGCACCATCCCTACGGTGAAGCATGGTGGTGGCCGGATCAGGCTGTGGGGATGTTTTTCAGATGGTTTTCAGTAGCAGGAACTGGGAGACCAGTCTGGATCGAGGGAAAGATGAACGGAGCAAAATACAGAGAGACTGCGGTGAAGGTTCACCTTCCAACAGGACAACGACCCTAAGCACACAGCCAAGACAATGCAGGACTGGCATCGGGACAAGTCTCTGAATGTCCTTGAGTGGCCCAGCCAGAGCCTGGACTTGAACCTGATCAAACATCTCTGGAGAGTCCTGAAAATGGCTGTGCAGCAACACTCCCCGTCCAACCTGACAGAGCTTGAGAGGATCTGCAGAGAAGAATGGGAGAAACTACCCAAATACAGGTATGCCATACCCAAGAAGACTCAAGGCTGTATTCACTGCCAAAGGTGCTTCAACAAAGTACAGAGTAAAGGGTATGAATACTTATGTGAATGTGATATTTCATATTTATTTAATTTTTGTTTTTACCTGTTTTTGCTTTGTCATTATGGGGTGTTGTGTGTAGATTGATAAGGGGGGAAAACTATTTAGAATAAGGCTGTAATGTAACAAAATGTGGAAAAAGTAAAGGGGTCTGAATAGTTTCGAATGCATTGTACACAATAGGTAGGGATTAAGTGACTAGGCAACAGGATAGACAGTAACAGCAGCACATGTGATGAGTCAAAAGATTTTGTGCAAAAAGGGTCAATGCAGATAGTCCGGGTAGCTATTGGATAACTATTTAACTAACTATTTAGCAGTCTTATGACTTGGAGGTAGAAGCTGTTCGGGGTCCTGTTGGTTCCAAACTTGGTCCAGACAACGTTAGTTTCAGTGAGTCAGCAGCTGGTAATGGCAGCGATGTTGAATGGTCATGGCTCGGTGAAAGCTCAAGTATGGGATATGAGTGTGTGAAGGTCTTGATTGGATATGAGGGTTTACTGGCCAATCCCATGATTGCGTTACGTCCCGGGGATTTAGGAAGAGGATGGATTGCTTTCATAGGTTTTGGGCCTTATCTGTTGGAAGAAAAGCTGGGACGCCACACAGGGTACACACGTGCTCTCGCTACCTTTTGCGCGCACACACACACACACACACACACACACACACACACACACACACACACACACACACACATGTTGAATGTATACTCACATTCTATACACACATAGGTTGTACACACACACACACACACTCACACACACACACACACACACACATGTTGAATGTATACTCACATTCTATACACACATAGGTTGTACACACACACACACACTCACACACACTCACACACACACACACACACACACACACATGTTGAATGTATACTCACATTCTATACACACTACACACACACACACACTCACACACACACACACACACACACACACACACACACACACACACACACACACACACACATGTTGAATGTATACTCACATTCTATACACACATAGGTTGTACACACACACACACACACACACACACACACACACACACACACACACACACACACACACACACATGTTGAATGTATACTCACATTCTATACACACATAGGTTGTACACACACACACACACTCACACACACACACACACACACACACATGTTGAATGTATACTCACATTCTATACACACATAGGTTGTACACACACACACACTCACACACACACACACACACACACACACACACACACACACACACACACACACACACACACACACATGTTGAATGTATACTCACATTCTATACACACATAGGTTGTACACACACACACACACACACACACACACACAAGCTCTCTCACAGTTCTTTGGAGACTGTTTAGCTCTTTATCATAGTCAACCTGTATGTATATTTTTTCTGATGTGGGTATGTAGACGTGTGACGTAGAGTGCAGAAGACCGAGCGTTAGGTAGCGGTAGAGAAGGAAAGCTCTGGCTAACCGTCGACCCAGCACCCTGTAAGATCACAACCACATCCACCACAGATGGACAGGCAGAAGAGAGAGGAGCAGATTGAGAGACACTGGAGAGAATAGCGTCGACCGAGGCGTTTCTCTTTCCATTTGGACCCATTTTAGGATCACTCACTCTGGTCAGGGAGACAGAGGCAGACGAAGGGTGTGTTACTGGGGGAGTGTCTGTACATGTGGAACAAACGCGAGATGAAGAGAGAGCGGGAGAGGTGTAGAGGGAGCGAGAGAACAAGCACTAATGTGCCTCTTAGCTCCTGTGAGGCACTGCAAGGATTTCACTGTCTGCGCCCCTTGCATTAGAGCTGCATATTTCATCATTGTTATCACTATTTTATTGTGTCCTCTCCATCTCTCCCTCACATGCAAACATGGCTCAAGGCCACAACCACCAGCTGCTTCCAAGAGTTTAGGAAAGAACTATCAATACTACCTTTGTATTCCTTTATTCTTCCCTCCATCCAACTATATAGTGTTTCTGCTGCAGGCATTTAGCTGTGGCTCTGCGCCCAAAATATATGGAACATGAAAACATATTTCTGCCGAGGCGCACTTTGAAGATGCTGGAAGAGTCCACATTTACTTTTCCTCTGCAAGCAAAACGAGCTATGAATATAAAAGTCAGACAAGTAATAGAATAGTTTATCTATTTAGGCTACCTAGTCAGATATAGGCTGCAAAAATAGACCACAGTTATTTAGTAGGCTTCTCCAAACTTTTGCCAGGCGGACTGGTTTACACTTTATATGGCCTGAGTAAGGTCTAATGAACAAAAGACTGAATGAATGTAATAACAACTCATAATTAACTGCATTGTTAAAAACGCCCTGCGTGCACTGTGCAGGCTGTGTATCCATCTACCACGTTGTTGTCCTTCCAAACTGGGGATTTATTAACTCACGAAGCACCTGTGTCCAATGGTGTTGGAGCCTAATACCCTATCATAATCTAGCATTGTATTTATCCGGTTAGGCCTATGTTAGCCATTTTCGCGTGAGCTTGGCGATAAAGGGAACGTAAACTTGTCAATGTGTCGTATTATCACGTGGGGGAAGGGGACATAAACTCTGCGCGTGGACAAATTACAATGTGGACAAATTACAACTTTTTTGCACCACACAAATCAAATAACTCTCCATGCTTGCGTGGGTGGTAGAGTAATGTTTGCCTCGCCTCTATCGGAATGAAATTCGCAACACACTGCGACACAACAAGCTTCTCATTTGTTTTTAAGTGTATTATCTTGATTGAAAATGTTTCCGATGCGCAATGTAATTGTTCTGAACCGTGAGATGACCCGCGGGTTGAAAGAATGTTTTCATTCCACCCGCCAGATCATTTTTTGGCGGCTCACCAACAGGGAACAGTGGGTTAGAGGTCTGTTCGGGACCTATTTATTTATTCATTCCAGTTTTTCATTCCTTACACGCCCACACCCGCTGGCTTTCTGCCCTACTCCCATCCGCTACCGCATGAACTGATCCCAAATCGAGCCGCAGTCTCGCAATGTTATTACGTAGCTCACTTGCCAGCAATGGTCCAATATATTTTTCGCCCTATAGGCGAAATCAAAATCCGCTAAAATAACCTAAGACATGTGTTCAATTACCAGAGATTATCACTTGGACCATTATAATTAGGCTGTCTGTATTACTGCGCTAGATCAGCCAATTGGCTGGACGTAGTTTGAAGAGAGCTGAGTTGGATTGACTTGGAACTTTCTCTTTCTCTCCTGTTAGGAGTTGGACGATTTTCAGGAGACAACTCTGGGTAATCAATATTTATTTGTAGGCAATGTAGTAAACTATAGCCCAATCGTATTTAAAGATAACTGCCTCGGGTTTCTCTGCCTGTTAAGAAGACGATTTGCAGGCAGAGACAAATAAGTGGGTAATCAATATTTGTCGAAATTGAAAAGGGCCAACGCACATTCACCATGGTAGCCTTTGCACACATTGCACATTTTCCTTTTCAACGTTTGTTTTTGATTGCGCCCCGACACACGTCGGTTGAGTACCCTCCATGTATTTACAGACACTGATCATCATATTAAAATAAATGTCCTTGAAAATATAAGTGCCACGTGATTCTCTGCCCAGTTGAGGCAGCCTACCCTATACTTTACTGAGACCACACTAGGCGCACTTGATCTTGCACGTCAACTGGGAGAGGAGGCAGTGAATTCTGACAGTGTACGAACAAAATGTGCTTTTAATACAATAAGTAGGCTAACGCATACAAAGCAGAAAAGACGGCCGTTTCTAGATAATCTGCGGGGAAAACTAAAAATATTTCCATCCCAGACCGCAATGATGCCTGCGGTACCTGCGGATCAGGACAGAGATCAATGCAGCCTCTCTACCATTGAGATCAGTGCAGCCCCTCTACCATTGAGATCAGTGCAGCCCCTCTACAATTGAGATCAGTGCAGCCCCTCTACCATTGAGATCAGTGCAGCCGTCTACCATTGAGATCAATGCAGCCCCTCTACCATTGAGATCAATGCAGCCCCTCTACAATTGAGATCAGTGCAGCCCCTCTACAATTGAGATCAGTGCAGCCCCTCTACCATTGAGATCAGTGCAGCCGTCTACCATTGAGATCAATGCAGCCCCTCTACCATTGAGATCAGTGCAGCCGTCTACCATTGAGATCAATGCAGCCCCTCTACCATCGAGATCAGTGCAGCCCCTCTACCATCAAGATCAGTGCAGCCCCTCTACCATTGAGATCAGTGCAGCCGTCTACCATTGAGATCAATGCAGCCCCTCTACCATTGAGATCAGTGCAGCCCCTCTACCATTGAGATCAGTGCAGCCCCTCTACCATTGAGATCAGTGCAGCCCCTCTACCATCAAGATCAGTGCAGCCCATCTACCATTGAGATCAATGCAGCCCCTCTACCATTGAGATCAGTGCAGCCCCTCTACCATTGAGATCAATGCAGCCCCTCTACCATTGAGATCAATGCAGCCCCTCTACCATTGAGATCAATGCAGCCCCTCTACCATCAAGATCAGTGCAGCAGCCCCTCTACCATCAAGATCAGTGCAGCCCATCTACCATTGAGATCAATGCAGCCCCTCTACCATTGAGATCAGTGCAGCCCTCTACCATTGAGATCAATGCAGCCCCTCTACCATTGAGATCAATGCAGCCCCTCTACCATTGAGATCAATGCAGCCCCTCTACCATCAAGATCAGTGCAGCCCCTCTACCATCAAGATCAGTGCAGCCCCTCTACCATTGAGATCAGTGCAGCCCCTCTACCATTGAGATCAGTGCAGCCCCTCTACCATTGAGATCAGTGCAGCCCCTCTACCATCAAGATCAGTGCAGCTCATCTACCATTGAGATCAATGCAGCCCCTCTACCATTGAGATCAATGCAGCCCCTCTACCATCAAGATCAGTGCAGCCCCTCTACCATTGAGATCAGTGCAGCCGTCTACCATTGAGATCAATGCAGCCCCTCTACCATTGAGATCAGTGCAACCCCTCTACCATTGAGATCAGTGCAGCCCCTCTACCATTGAGATCAGTGCAGCCCCTCTACCATTGAGATCAGTGCAGCCCCTCTACCATCAAGATCAGTGCAGCCCCTCTACCATTGCGATCAGTGCAGCCCCTCTACCATTGAGATCAGTGCAGCCCCTCTACCATTGAGATCAGTGCAGCCCCTCTACCATCAAGATCAGTGCAGCCCATCTACCATTGAGATCAATGCAGCCCCTCTACCATTGCGATCAGTGCAGCCCCTCTACCATTGAGATCAGTGCAGCCCATCTACCATTGAGATCAGTGCAGCCCCTCTACCATTGAGATCAGTGCAGCCCCTCTACCATTGAGATCAGTGCAGCCCCTCTACCATTGAGATCAGTGCAGCCCCTCTACCATTGAGATCAGTGCAGCCCCTCTACCATTGAGATCAGTGCAGCCCCTCTACCATTGAGATCAGTGCAGCCCCTCTACCATTGAGATCAGTGCAGCCCCTCTACCATTGAGATCAGTGCAGCCCCTCTACCATTGGGTATCCTGCTAATGCAGTAATCTACTAGTGATTAGCCCAATAGGGTAAATGCAGATATGCAACCCCATGCTTCAGCATATTTATTTAGAGCAACTATGTTGCATCAGTTGGGTATTAATGCTAATGGCTAATAGCATACCTGATCAAATGGACCATACCTAAGCTATATGCATGGTCAAATATGTTAAAATTATTTTAACAAGAAGTTTTACCAATATGTTATTTGGCTAATTTCAGGAGGTAAAAATTATATTTTAGATGGTGTCAAGATAATAGAGTAGAATGGCCTTTTAAAAATTCACCAGAACTGAACTCAGTCCTTCCCAGTCCCGAATCCCCAAAACGGTCCCTCCCCTTCAACACCCCCCTCCCTCCACCTCCTCTCTGCAACCTTTACTTCCATCTTGCAACCCACCACAGATCTCCTCAGTTACCGTATACTATGTCACAGCAGAGAGAGAGAGAGAAACAGATGAGGGTTCACCATGTTTTATGATGCACTTTGAAGATACATCACGTGACTTTATTCTGACCTCTGTGAGAGCAACGATTCATTTATTCTGAACGCATGTTACGTGAAAGCTGGGTGTGTTCTTCAAAAGTGTCCCCCAAGTTGTTTACGAATTGATGTTACATGTGGGCAGTGGACGGAGGAGTTAACATGCTAACGCACGTTGACAGAGGCTCTATTTGGGTGAGGCGTTGGAAGGGAGCAGGGGGACTAGTTTGACAGTGTGGGAGCTTTGGTGGTATGTCTGTCCTTGCTGATTAGGCTGTTGATGTCTCCTAACTCAGCCTCCAGTCTCTCACTGGCCTTTTATGATTGATCATTTGTGGTCCATCGCAGGATGCAACATCTGGCCCAAACTGCAGCGGACGGAAACCTACACTTTTGTTAGGCGGGATATGTAGCTTGTGTATGTCGTTTGCGAGGAAAACAGGCTCCAATGAGACCACTTGTATTTTTTATTTAACCTTTATCAGTTAATTAAGTTATCAGTCAGTTAAAAACACATTTTTACTTACAATGATGGCCTACGAACAATGGTTAAACTGCCTTTTTCAGGGGCAGAACGACACACACACACACACACACCACAAATACACTCTCCATCACCCCACTTCCAATGTAATTTTATTTTATTTTTAAGATTTACAGATTTATCTAGATTTACACACACATCACACACTCCTCCTCCAAGTACATTGGACCAGGATGTACCAGGCTGTGTGTATGTTAAACACCATTAATATATGATGTTGATCATGATCTCAGCCATGTCTCCAGTTAAACTCCATCCCTATCCATCTCCTTACCGTGTGAATGAGATGAAGTCGGTTTGTGTGTGTCGGCGCGTGTGTTTGTGTGTGCACAACAACACTGACTGAGTACTGCATAGCTGGGAGGCCATTCATTTCAGAGCTGTGCTCAACACACTCGCACACTGCTGTAGGACAGACGGAGACATGCATATTTATGAGTTTGATTGGTGATTCAGAAGGAAGAGAATAAAGCGTAGAAAGAGAGGAATGGAGGGAGAGGGAGGAGACGTAGCGGCTGAGGAAATGGGGAGGGGGGGAGGGTCGGAGAGAAAAGGGATGGGCTGCGGAGTGACAGAGACCGAAAGGGACCGAGATGGAGAGAGAGAATACAGGTAGAGAGAGTGGGTCAAGGGAGGCTGGTGATGAGCGAGTAGTAGAGGGAAGGGTTGAATGTCGAAGAGCAAGGTAGTGATGGAGGGAGCGTGAGATGGAGAGAGAGAGAGACGGGAAAGACAGGCTAAGATAAAAACAATCGAACTTCATGTCACCATGATCAAAAGGCTGTAAATAACCCCACCTGGCCCTGAGGTACCATTCCCCCTCAATCTCCAGCCAATCTACCCAGCAGCCATTGCGGAAAATCACTAGCTTTATCCCATAATATCCTATAACAATCTCATCACCACGGAAACACTCTTCTCTCTTCACGACAACTCACCCGCTAACACACAACGACAAGAAACACTTCAGGAAGAAATGAGAAAAAATATGTTTTCTGATAAAGAATTTACCGGGGCGAGATTCAAAAGGGCAAATGGGGCATTCAAACGAGCTGTCAAAATAAAAATAAAAATCCATTGTAAGAAAGCAAGCTCAAAGGTTTAACGTCGGTGGCAGGTTATGTCGCGAATTGGAAGTTTTTAATGAGGGAATAGTACTGTGGTATAGGAACTGGGAATGCCCTCTAGGATGGGGCATGCTTTTTAGGGCCTTCTGAGGCGGGCCTGTGATAAATATTGAGGGCACGTAGCCACAGCTGGGTATAAATAAACATGAAGAGTAAAGCTTCAGTAAAGCTTGCCAGGCATCTCTCTGCCACTGGAAACGTGACAAAGAAGCGGCTCAGCTCTGAGTGTTGTGGAACAAAGATAACATCAACCCCACTCTGTCGTCGCACTTTCTCTCTTTCGAACTCGCTCTTTGTTTCTTTCTCTCACTCCTTTCCTTTCTCTCTCACTCCTGCCTTTCTCCCCCCCCCTCTCTTTCTCTCTTGCTGTCTCTCTGCTTTCTTTCTCCCTCCTTCCATTCCACCATTTCAACGTTTTGTCTTTCACTGTCTCACCTCTCATTCCCCCCTCTCTGCAGGCACATTTCCGAGATCATTCAAGATATTTCATGTTATTCCAGCTGTCTTGTTTTCCCTTTACCCACAACCTTTCTCATTTTGCTATTGTCCTCCTTGTTCTCGGTCTTCTTTCTTTCTCTTTCTGTGTTTGTTTATTCCTCATCCCTCTCTCTCTCCACCTCTTTCTCTGTTCTCTCCCTATGGGGGGGTTTCACCGTGTGTGTGTGTGTGTGTGTGTGTGTTTAAGACATAATCACTGCTGACACCGTCAGCCCCTTTTCCGCCTTGTGTGAATGCTGGGGTGTAGTCAGCCTAGCGGTTTGGTCTTCTTAGCTCACAGGAGAGCGCTTCTCTTCTCTCTGTGTTTCCCTATTAGCCTGTCTCCTCGCCTGTTCGTGTACTGCTCAGGCTGCCGGAGCGTCGAGAGGAGGCGGGAGGGAGTGATTGGCGCCTTGGTTAAAAGGAAGAAAGACAGTCTCCAAAGAAGCGAGAGAGATGGGGAGGGAGGGGGATACAAACATGGGAGAGTGACCAGGGTGAATTGATGTATGAGGGTGAGAGAGAAAAGTGCACACGACACATGCGAATGTGCGTTTAATGCATCAGAGAAAACGAGAGTAAAAGCTCACAGAGATGACGTCGGAAACTCATCCTCCATTATAGGTGACCCGCGCTGACGCCGTCGCAGCTCTGCGCTCTCTGCTCCATTTCTCCTGCTCAGTGTTCAGCCAGGCAGGTCTGCCAACTCCCTGCCCTGTTCCTGCCGTCCAGCTCTGCTCTGTCCTGACTCCAAATAGCCCTTAGTTCCAATGCCCCACGACCTGCATGTTGCTCTGTGATAGCACAACCCCCATGGAACCCTCACACGTGTCACGGGAGGGGGTAGATCAAGAGGAGGACGATGAGCAGGAGAATGAGGAAGGATAATCAAGTCACAGGGGCGTGCTGTTTGCCCACATGATCAGATGATCTGGCCCCGAAGGGCGCTGAGAGGCCCTTGTAGCAGTCTGATGGCTCCTGTTCAGTGTTGGCAGTTCATGGCCGGGGCCTCAGCTGTGCATCTGTGGCCCTAGATTGGGTTTGGATGGTGTGTGTGACTGGGGATGGTGGTCGGGGCCAGTGTTTTGGCGCCACTGTGTGAAAAGGCTCTTAGAGTTCGCTTTGCTGTGTGGACTTAACAAGGACCGTTCTACCTTATGTGCCTTCCGTAGGAGCACTTTGGCAGCTATGCGGTTGCAACTGTTTACTGTATTCAATGGTATTTGACCAAGGGGCCAGTAGTTTTAGACTTCATAGAAATAATCATTCTTATTCCATGCTAGGAAAGAGCACTATGGGACAGCTACGTAAACAGTCTATTGTGTTTTCCCGGGAGGGGAAAACATACTGTAGTAGCTTATTAGACGCTGGGCCCTTTCCCTTCACTCACACATAGTTAACCAGGGAGCCTGTTAGCGTACAGCCAGGAGGTCTCAGAAAGCTGCCTCTCGCTGCATCCTCAAATCAATGTAATAAGATGGCAGGTGTGACACCTCCAATATACCACAGAGTTTGTCGGCTGGAAATTAAGTAAATGTTTTGTAGGCTTGGTGTAAACTCCTAATGAGGTACAGGCAGCGAGAGATCAATGTAGCATCTTGTCACGCCCCTCTGCCCTCATCTCTTAGTTCCTCTCTTCGATTTCTCCCATCCTCCTCCATTTTCTCTCCCATGCTTCCCCCTTTCCTCCTCCTTCCCTCCGTCGAGTTCCCTCCTCGAGTTGAGTCATCTCCCCTCCCAGCTCCTTTCCATCTCTCTCTCTCTCTCTCTCTCTCTCTCTCTCTCTCTTCAGCCAATCCCTGCTTCTCAAATCTCCACCTTTCATGTTCTCTCTCTCTCTCTCTTCAGCCAATCCCTGCTTCTCAATTTCCACCTTTCATGTTCTCTCTCTCTCTCTTCAGCCAATCCCTGCTTCTCAATCTCCACCTTTCGTGTTCTCTCTCTCTCTCTCTCTTCAGCCAATCCCTGCTTCTCAATCTCCGCCTTTCATGTTCTCTCTCTCTCCCCTCTCCACGCTCCCTCTGTTGTCTGCTTGTACTGGATGGGGGGAAGCTGAGACGGAAGGAGCTGGAAGAAGGAGTAATGTGAACAGACTACTGCAGTTGAATCCTGCTACGTCATCACTATGGTTATATGAGTGTGGGTGTTTCTGTAGGTGTGTACAATGAGTATACAAAACACTAGGAACACCTTCCTGATATTGAGTTGCACCCCCTATTGTTGATATACACAGGAAACTGTTGAGCGTGGAAAAACCCAGCTGCAGTTCTCAACACACTCAAACCGGTGCGCTTGGCACCTACTACCGTACCCCGTTTCGAAGGCAATTCAATATTTTGTCTTGCCCATTCACTTTCTGAAATTACACAATGTCTCAATTTCTCCGTCTCTCTCCCTCTCTCTCTCTCTCTCTCTCTCTCTCTATAGAGAACCAGACAGAAGTGCTACAGGGCCATTAAATCACCGTTCTTGTGCCTGCGAGAAGCATCTAAACAATGGCCCCTGTAGAAATGTCTGAAATGGTGCTGTGAGATCACTGTTACCAGTGTAGTTCCAAGGACGATAGCATTAAACCTTAGCAATAGAAGTTACTGCATAGCACCATATATTGACTGTTATTTATATCATTCCACACACTGCCACAGTGTCTCTCTATATATACCAGCGTGACTATATAAATTACGTGTCTTATTTCCACAAAGGCATATTGGTATTTCGCCGAAATAGTTTCTACATTGAAATATCCCCACCAGTATTTCTCCTTGGACGCCACAATGCTTGGCAGAGTGAGGCCTCGATCACACCGGTCGCGCCGTTGGGCAAAATGGCAAGCAGCATCATCTGGATGGGTGTGCGACAAACGTTCGACCATTTCTTGTCAAGCCGTCTACGCATGCAATTTGACGCGCACGTTAGATGAATCCAAAGTACCGCACCACACCAAACGCACTGCAACTGCCTCTGAAAGGCAAATGTAGCGTCCCATTGGAGAATCATTTACTTCTGGTGTACCAAAACGCAGCGATGCTGTCGGTGTGATCGGGGCGATTATAACGGATTATAACGGACATGGTTACAGTAGCCTACATTCTATTGCATTCTATTGCCATCCAGTTCTGAGCCCCTCCCCTCACTCACCAGCTAATGCAGTCACCCAACTTGGACACAGTCAATTTGATGAATTCAGTGGCCTCGCCACTCGCTCTGTAAGTCACACATGCCACGATGATGGAGAGAGAGAGCCCGTAATAAACGCTCAGCGCTGTACTTATCTTGGGCCAAGGCAAAAAGCACATATTAGTTTAGAGGGAATGAAATACAAATAGCTCTCCTCTCCTCTCTAACTCCTTTCCCTAGGTTTTATCACACTCATTTTGTTCATGGTATTGGGTCTGAAAGACAGCGGGAAGCCCTGAAGTCAGAATAAAGTGTCTGGGGAAAAACCAACGCACGCACAAACAAACGCACAAACTCTCCTGTAACACACAAACACTCAAAGGCCTAAAGATGTGTCATGCTTTGTGTTTACTGACAGCTCACAGCTATAGGAGGCACAAAGCGTGTCCTCCCATTTTGTTGAGACAGTTCCCTCTGGTACCTCCTGTATTTGCTAATAGCTGCCCATTGTGAATAAGTCCAGGAATGGGAGAAGGCAGTATTTCAAATGATTCACTTCTTAAGCCATAGTCAAAGATCCCAGGACACTCTTCATTTGCCTATTTGTATACTGCATTTGTACGCTAGTCTAGAACATTGCTTAGACCAGGGGTTCCCAAACTTTTTCACTCGGGACCCACATTTCAGCATTGGGGAACATCCCACATCCCTGTTTGTTGCTGGAGAGAATTTAGCAGTTTTAAAGCTTATTTCCTGCAATTCTACACATGTTGTCATGGGGTGCAAAGAACATTTTGCAGTTATTTGAGTGACAAAAAAATGGCTAAATATAAAATATGGTATCAGATTGCATGTGTACCCAGAGCCGTGTGCCAAAGCCCGGCAGCTCAGGTTCACCACGGATCAGCACGTTATCTGTTTTCAAATATTTTGTTGTGCCTTTGCTCCTGACAGTTAAATTGAGCTGTGAGGATACAGGGGGAAGAAAGAATAAAAAACAGGGCACATTTTGCCGACTGATGTTCCCTTACTGCAGGTTCGCTCTTTTTGCTTTTTTGTTCGTTTTGAAGCGCGGCACACAGGACAGATGCTTTGTGTCTTTCATCAATAGAAACACAACTGCCTGCTGTGGTGGGCTACTGTTGAGTCTAAGCAACAGACAGACTAGAAGTGAAAAGAGAAGCAGACTGGGCTTCAGGTGTTTCTCAACGGGGTCTCCCTGTGAAAATAGCAGGGGCCAGCGGGGTCTTCTTGTGAAGGTAGCAGGGGTCAAAAAAGCTATCCACAGTCACTAACTTATGGATACTATTCACTGGCCTGGAGAGACACAAACACAATGACTGGGTGACAATGCTATGTTTTCACTGGTATTTGTAGGTCATTGGACTACCGAAACAATGTTCTAACTACTTTTGGGGCAATGACATTAATGATGAGGAGAGTCAATAACGATAGAGTAGGTAACGATAGTGACGAGGAGCTTCAATGATGATAGCGGCGAGGAGAGTCAATTACGACAGTGAGGAGAGTCAGTAACGATAGTGAGGAGAGTCAGTAACGATAGTGAGGAGCGTCAGTAACGACAGTGAGGAGAGTCAATTACTACAGTGAGGAGAGTCAGTAACAATAGTGAGGAGAGTCAGTAACGATAGTGAGGAGCGTCAGTAACGACAGTGAGGAGAGTCAATTATGACAGTGAGGAGAGTCAGTAACGATAGTGAGGAGAGTCAGTAACGATAGTGACGAGGAGCGTCAATGACGATAACAGTGAGGAGAGTCAATAACGACAGTGAGGAGAGTCAGCAACGACAGTGAGGAGAGGCAATTATGATAGTGAGGAGAGTCAGTAATGATAGTGACGAGGAGCGCCAATGACGAAAACAGTGAGGAGAGTCAGTAACGATAGTGAGGAGAGTCAATAACGACAGTGAGGAGAGTCAGTAACGACAGTGAGGAGAGTCAGTAACGATAGTGAGGAGAGTCAGTAACGATAGTGACAAGGAGCGTCAATGACGATAACAGTGAGGAGAGTCAGTAACGATAGTGAGGAGAGTCAATAACGACAGTGAGGAGAGTCAGTAATGATAGTGACGAGGAGAGCCAATAATGACAGTGACGAGTCAAAGACATGAGTGACGAGGAGAGTCAGTAACGACAGTGACAAGGAGTGTCAATAACGACAGTGAGGAGAGTCAGTAATAATAGTGAGAGAGTCAGTCAGTGCGAGGACAGTGAGAGAGTCAGTAATAATAGTCAGTAACGACAGTGAGGAGAGTCAGTAACAATAGTGAGGAGAGTCGGCGAGGAGAGTCAATAACAGTGATGAGAGATAGTGACAGTGAGGGAGTCAGTCAATGACGATAGCGACAGTGAGGAGAGTCAGTAACAGTGAGGAGAGTCAGTGAGGAGAGTCAATAACGACAGTGAGGAGAGTCAGTAACGATAGTGACGAGGAGTGTCAATAACGACAGTGAGGAGAGTCAGTAACGATAGTGATGAGGAGAGTCAATAACGACAGTGAGGAGAGTCAGTAACGATAGTGACGAGGAGCGTCAATAACGACAGTGCGGAGAGTCATTAACGATAGTGATGAGGAGTGTCAATAACGACAGTGAGGAGAGTCAGTAACGATAGTGACGAGGAGAGTCAATAACGACAGTGAGGAGAGTCAGTAACGATAGTGACGAGGAGATTCAATAACGACAGTGAGGAGAGTTAGTAATGAAATGATAGTGACGAGGTGTGTCAATAACGACAGTGATAGAGAGTCAGTAACGATAGTGACGAGGAGTGTCAATAACGACAGTGAGGTGAGTTAGTAACGATAGTGACGAGGAGAGTCAATAACGACAGTGAGGAGAGTCAGTAACGATAGTGACGAGGAGTGTCAATAACGACAGTGAGGAGAGTCAGTAATGATAGTAGTGTCAATAACGACAGTGAGGAGAGTCAGTAATGATAGTCAATGTCAATAACGACAGTGAGGAGAGTTAGTAATGATAGTGACGAGGAGAGTCAATAACGACAGTGAGGAGAGTCAGTAACGATAGTGACGAGGAGAGTCAATAACGACAGTGAGGAGAGTTAGTAATGATAGTGACGAGGTGTGTCAATAACGACAGTGAGGAGAGTCAGTAACGATAGTGACGAGGAGTGTCAATAACGACAGTGAGGTGAGTTAGTAACGATAGTGACGAGGAGAGTCAATAACGACAGTGAGGAGAGTCAGTAACGATAGTGACGAGGAGTGTCAATAACGACAGTGAGGAGAGTCAGTAACGATAGTGACGAGGAGTGTCAATAACGACAGTGAGGAGAGTTAGTAATGATAGTGACGAGGAGAGTCAATAACGACAGTGAGGAGAGTCAGTAATGATAGTGACGAGGAGTGTCAATAACGACAGTGAGGAGAGTTAGTAATGATAGTGACGAGGTGTGTCAATAACGACAGTGAGGAGAGTGAGTAATGATAGTGACGAGGAGAGTCAATAACAACAGTGAGGAGAGTCAACGACGCTAGTGACGAGGAGCGTCAATGACGATAGCGGCGAGGAGAGTCATTAACGATAGTGACGAGGAGCGTCAATAACGACAGTGAGGAGAGTCAGTAACGATAGTGAGGAAAGTCAATAACGATAGTGACGAGGAGCGTCAATGATGACAGTGGCGAGGAGAGTCAATGCCAATATCGATGAGGAGAGTCACTGACGATAGCGACGAGGAGAGTCAATAACGACAGTGAGTAAAGTCAATAATCAGTGACGAGGAGCGTCAATGATGATAGTGGCGAGGAGAGTCAATGCCGATAGCGATGAGGAGAGTCAATGCCAATAGCGACGAGGAGAGTCAATAACGATATTGATGAGAGTCAACGACGATTGTGACGAGGAGCGTTAATGACGATAACGACACGGAGGGTCAGTAATGACAGCGAGAGTCAATGCCGATTGCTGCGAGGTGAGTCAATGTCGATAGCGACCAGGAGAGTCAATGCCGATAGCGACTAGGAGAGTCAATGCCGATAGTGACGAGGAGAGTCAATGCCGATAGCGACGAGGAGAGTCAATGCCGATAGCGACGAGGAGGGACAATGCCGATAGCGACGAGGAGAGTCAATGCCGATAGCGACGAGGAGAGCCAATGCCGATTGCTGCGAGGAGAGTCAATGCCAATAGCGACGAGGAGAGTCAATGCCGACAGTGACTAGGAGAGTAAGTAAATATCTTCGTTGCTTTACAGTCTTTCCTGGTTGACCTTGCACTTCCCAAGGACCATGGATTAGACCATAGCGATGACAAAGATTATTAGGTGTGAAGTAAAGGTCATCGTAACGGATGTAGTTCATGCTACAGTGTAATAGCTAATAGACTCTGCTTACTCCTCCTAACACACTCATTCAGCCCCAGCGGTCCCTAGGGTCCCCCAACACAGTCAATAAGGAGAGAGTGACTTTCGATTGTGGCCCAACTCCTTGCCACTACCCCCCCTCTCTCTCTCTCTCTCTCTCTCTCTCTCTCTCTCTCACACACACACTGTCTCTCGCGCTCTCTCCCTCGCTCTCTCTCTCTCTCTCTTTCGCTTGCTCTCTCTCTCTCTCGCTCGCTCTCTCGCTCGCTCTCTCTCTCGCGGTCTCTCCCTCTCTCTCTCTCTCTAACCCACACTCTGTCTCTCGCGCTCTCTCTCTCTCCCTCTCTCTCTCTCTCTAACTCACACTCGCTCTCTCTCTAACTCACACTCTCTCTCTCTCTCGCGTGCACACACCCTTTAACATTCAACTTTCTTGTCAAATCTCCCATGGGCCGGCGAAGCGAAAAGACAAATGTTTCCCCTCGAAATGAGAATTGATTTTCCCAGCGGCCTCTATAATCAGGGGTTCGTACATTTCATTTTGATAAAAGAAGTGAGGGGGATCGGGAGTAATAATGAACACAGGACAGCTGGTTGAAGGACAGTGGGAGCAGCAACGCTGGGATGACGTTGGGGGAACGCTCTAGCACTCTCTGTCGATAAGGTTGTGTGATTTATTATGGTTACGAGTCTTTATAGATCAGACAGACAGTGCTCTGGTATAGAACAGCTGGGATAGCAGATTTCAGCCAAGCCTATTGGTGATTTAAACCTATATAATAGGTATCTACACTACCGGTCAAAAGTTTTAGAACACCTACTCATTCAAGGGTTTTTCTTTATTTTGACTATTTTCTACATAACTATGAAATAACACATGGAATCGTAGTAACTAAAATAGTGTTAAACAAATCAAGATTCTTCAAATTGCCACCCTTTGCCTTGATGACATCTTTGCACACTCTTGGCATTCTCTAAACCAGCTTCACCTGGAATGCTTTTCCAACAGTCTTGAAGGAGTTCCCACATATGCTGAGCACTTGTTGGCTGCTTTTCCTTCACTCTGCGGTCCGACTCCTCCCAAACCATCTCAATTTGGTTGATGGATGACGGGTCATCTGATTCAGCACTCCATCACTCTCCTTCTTGGTAAAATGGCCCTTACACAGCCTGGAGGTGTGTTTTGGGTCATTGTCCTGTTGAAAAACAAATGAAAGTCCCACTAAGCCCAAACCAGGCGGGATGGTGTATCACTGCAGAATGCTGTGGTAGCTATGCTGGTTAAGAGTAGATTGAATTCTAAATAAATCACTGACAGTGTCACCAGCAAAGCACTCCCACACCATAACACCTCATCCTCCATGAAATACGGTGGGAAAAACACATGCAGAGATCAGCTGTTCACCCACACTGTGTCTCACAAAGACACGGCGGTTGGATCCAAAAATCTCAGATTTGGACAAACAGACCAAAGGATTTCCACCGGTCTAAAGTCCGTTGCTCGTGTTTCTTGGCCTGAGCAAGTCTCTTCTTATTATTGGTGTCCTTTAGTAGTGGTTTCTTTGTAGCATTTCAACCATGAAGGCCTGATTCATGCAGTCTCCTCTGAACAGTTGATGTTGAGATGTGTCTGTTACTTGAACTCTGTGAAGCATTTATTTGGATTGAAATTTCCGAGGCTGGTAACTCTAATGAACTTATCCTCAGCAGCAGAGGTAACTCTGGGTCTTCCATTCCTGTGGCGGTCCTCATGAGAGCGAGTTTCATCATAGCACTTGATGGTTTTTGCGACTGCACTTGAAGAAACTTTCAAAGTTCTTGACATTTACCGGATTTACTGACCTTCTTGTCTTAAAGTAATGTTGGACTGTCGTTTCTCTTTGCTTATTTGAGCTGTTCTTGCCATAATATGGACTTGGTCTTTTACCAAATAGGGCTATCTTCTGTATACCACCCCTACCTTGTCACAACACAACTGATTGGCTCAAAAGCATTAGAAAGGAAAGAAATTCCACAAATTCACTTTTAAGAAGGCACACCTGTTAATTTAAATGCATTACAGGTGACTACCTCATTTTATTTAAAAATATATAAATATTCAACTAGGCACGGAAGTTAAGAAATAATTCTTATTTACAATGACGGCCTAGGAACGGTGGGTAAACTGCCTTGTTCAAGGGCAGAACGACAGATTTTTACCTTGTCAGCTTGGGGACTTGATCTTGCAACCTTTTGGTTACTAGTCCAACGCTCTAACCACTAGGCTACCTGCTGCTCATGAAGCTGGTTGAAAGAATGCCAAGAGTGTGCAAAGCTGTCATCAAGGCAAAGTGTGGCTATTTGAAGAATCTCAAATATAAAATATATTCTGATTTGTTTTACACTTTTTTTGTTTACTACACGATTCCATTCAAATGTTCAATATAACCAGGACAAAGTTAAGATGTCACAGTATGAGAAAGGAAGTGTTGCAGACGGAGAGATTGAAGAGGGGTAAAGAGAGAGGGAGGGGGAAATGAAAGTGGAGTGGAGGACAAAGAGAGAGGGTTGGGGAGAGAGAGAATCGGAGAGAGGAAGGGAGACAGTGGGAGTGGAGGAGAGCGACTGGGAGCCAAACTTAATGGCTCATGCAGCAGTGGGGGAGAGATAAATCAGCCTCTAAACCCACGTGCTGATGTACCAGGCCAGCCTGCCAAGCCCACTGTTGCCTGCACCTGCCTTGCTGTCCCCCCCCCTCTCTCTCTCTCCATCATTCATGTTGTGTCACTGGCCCCTCGCAGTTCCATTTTCCCAGTGTGAAGGTTTGGGAGGGAGGGTAAGGTGGGGAGAAGTGGGTGACCTGGTTTTTAAATGAAAGGTTGAGAGCAGTCTAGCAGCCTGTACAAGCCTTTCCTATCATAAAATAACCTAAAGGCTCCAACCTGGCGCCAAGGCTGAATTTTTATTCCTGACTGTGTTGCCCGACCAAGATTACCTCTGGTCCCTAGTTATATAGCCTACATAAACAATGTACTCCTGGATTAACTCCTGGCTCTAGTCATATATGCATAGGCACGACTAGATTAGAGGATGTCATTGCACCTAATTTTCTACATATTACCCACGAGCGACATGATCTGTTGAGCAGCATGTTTACAATAATGGCTGAGTCGCGGCGTAACACATGGCAAACGACAGCAGCCCGACAAGTCAACGCAATGTCAAGGCCACTCAGGCATCAATACTCCCTTGTATTTGCACAGGTCATTGATTCCGCGGGATTGCGGCTGTAATTACAACCCCCCCCCCCGAGCCAAAGGTTGAAATGATCTCAAGGCCGAGGGTTACTGAGCTATGGTAGGCGCTATACGAATGGGAGTGTACAGAATGTGGGCACCGATACTATTTTCTGCACGTGGACCCTTTCAACACCGCTTCCCTCTTTTAACTTGCCAAGAAACGTTTGTCCATTGCATAGGTCTCATTGATATATCTAGATGATTCTGTATACTTTGGCCCTGGTGTCTTATATTCATGGTAGACCGCAAAGAGGACTCCTGCTGACGCTAACGCTGCGATGAATCCTGTGTGGGTAGACGCTGCTAAGACTTATTTAAGCACAGCACGGCATGACGTTGGGATGAACATGCTGGTTTCCTCTTGTACTTGACTAATAACACCATCTCTGTTGGTTATTCAGCCTTTGTTTGTGACACCGGGCTTCTTCCTATGCTAGATGCTAGCTTACCTAGCCTTCAGGGAATGTAATGACGTTCCATTCATGCAAGCTGCCCATAGTGTTCATTTTGGACTTTCAAATGTCGTCATGCAGTGTCACGACATAGTCCAACCTGGCGCCAAGATTGAGTTGAAATGGAAATGACTCCCAACCGACCCCGCTAGCCTAGCCTGCTAGCCTGCCTGGTTAATGAAACCGCTTTCAGCTATTCTATAGCATAAGTGGACAATGTTCTGACCCTGAACAGTGAGGGCTAGATGGTTGTTCCGCTGCTAGCTGAGTGCCACTTCAGAGATAATACTGAGCCCGACAGAATTGTCTGTCCGTCGACGAGGCGGGAAATGCTAAAGAAACATAAATGGGTTTCTTTTTCTCTAAGAACAGACGGTTTGCAGGATGTAATTTTCTATCTGCCTCGGACCGTAGTCTGTCATTTACATTCAATTGCACAATTGAGCCTGACATTTAGTTGGCACCTCCCTCCCAGTACACGACACCGACAACTCCGAGCAGGCCTCGCGCTGTCCAACATGTCCCTTTATTTGGAAGGCTTGCTATTTGGACTATTCCCCAGTGCTGTAGCAGACAAAATAGTCTGTCAGTCTTTTATGACAAAACGTTTCTTTTTTTTCCTCTTTCTGATTTCCTCAGCCCGTCTAAGACTCTCTCCCTCGCTCCTGTCTGCGCTGCTGAAAGTGTGTGTGTGTGTCACAGGAAGCTGCTGCTTACCAGTGCTGGCCTGATTGGAAGAGTGTTAATTCATGTTCCCACCGCGGGGGTCCGGCTTGCACAGCAATCACCTGGGAGTTCGGAGGCCAACTGTAAGAGTATTGAACGAACTCTGATTAGACTCCCCACTTTGTGTAGGAACTTAGTAAGCGTGTACGTGTGTGTGTGCGTGCGTGCGTGTGTGTGTGTGTGTGGGACTTACAGTCGCTACACCACGGTACATTTGTTTACTGCGCGTGTCACTCACTGCCTGCCAGCGTCTCTACACCACAGTGCGAAGTGTTATGGAACACTCCGTGAGTGCGGCACTTTCACTGTCTGTGCGTGTGGCTCCTGGCTGGTGAGTTAATAGGAGCCGTTGGGACGGCTCAGGGGTGCTGTGTTCAACCTCGGCTCATTCCCTGTTCAAAAGTTCTGACATTGGTTTGACACCGAGGGGATTGAAGAAAAATACTGGGGGGGGGGGGGGCGATATAGTTCTCAGATCAAGATTGCAGGTGTGGTGGCCCCTCCTATCCTTCAGAACTACAAACCTTTCGAAAGAGGGGGGGGGGGGTTTCCCCAGTCGTTACGCCAGCAAGGATACACAGTACAGGGTTACGACTTTCACCCAAAGTCTTTGTCGTCACGGCGAGGACATTGCTTCGGGAGACCTGAGCTGCGTCTCGTCATGTGACAAACGTGTAGAGAAAACATTTCAGATTTCACTGATTTTATCAAGGAGTTATTGTTGTTGAGTGGCAAATTATTGTTACTGAGTACCCGGGTTTGAGTGACATATCTTGAGAAAGAGAAGGGCCTTGGCTTCTTCCCTAAGCGCTGAGGCTCTCCATCTTAAGTGTAACCTCGTACATTTTGAAACCTCCTCCAATCAGAAGCCAGCGCTCTCGCCACAGTCCCTGATAAATATTTCATAATTGAGTGAAGCTCGAGGTCATCCTCTTTTCCTTCCCTTTATCTCCTTTTGAAATGGCCTTGCCAACAGGAGGTGATGGCTCACTAATAGCCCGCAACTCCAGAGAAAATTGCCTGTCAATGGCGGTAATTGGGAGCGTAAGCCATTGTGTATAAGTGTCACCTGGTGGATTTGAACACCTCGTAGTGCCATTAAAAAGGGGACGTTGGCGGTAATGTTGCCATTCCGAGTCAGCCGTCGCCTGACAACCACCACGATAGATGAGTCTTAGGAAGTTGATTCATTTCTTTATATGCATTTTTTTTTTGTCAGATGTGGATGCCCTGGATGCCCTGTTGGATTATTAAAGTCGATTGTCTTTATTGTTTCACGGCGTTCATTTGGACGTAATTGCATTGCAACGATATGAGTACCTCTGCGGCAGCTTTGGAGCACACGATTACCCTTGCCATGCTACTCTGGAGTTCATTACTTTTCAACCCGGACACGTTACTAACACATTTGTCTCGCCCAGCAGTTGTTTTCCCTCTCTCCATTTCTCTTCCTCTTTCCTCTAGCTTCCCACCACCCCTCTTTCTCTGCCCCTCCCCTACATCCGTCCTCTCTCTTCCCACTCTCCTCTCCTGTTCTCTCTCTTTCTCTTTCTCTCTCTCTGTCTCTCCCCTCCCTCCTTCCTTGGTTAGCTGCAGGTAAGCTGGTCTGTAATTGTGGGATGAGAGAAGACCTGGAGCAGTGGTGCCATAATGCATCAGAGCCAGAGGCCGGCTTACTTCTACTCTCTCTGGTGCCCATGTTCCTCTCCTCTTTTCCTCTCCTTCCCTGCCGTACACCCTCCTGATAGCCAGTCCTCCTTCCTCCCCTCTTCTCCTCTCATCGGACTCCTAGACTCTGTCCGACAATCTCAATCCTAGCCTGAAGATCAGACACAGCTCCTCTTTTTCTGCCCTGAGGGAAAGCCCAGCGGTAACATTGAAGAATCAAGATCTCTACATTGTTACTTGATGTCTGGTGCAGAGCAAATGCATTTTGTCAATAAGGGATGGTGGACATCTTCCATCTGAGATGATGTACCCCATACAGAGGCTTCATATACAGCAGGTAGCTTTGAAGTAGCTAGCGTAGCACTAATGCAAAGTGTGTGTTGTATGGTGCCCAGCCAGCTTTTCAATGAATGCATTGGGGCTTGCTCCGGGTTAGAATAAGTGTTGCAACTGGTGCTGGTGAGGTGTAGAGCACTGGATGCCTGCTGGACCGGAGGGTGTTTTGATCTGAAGACAGTGTCTACTCTCTACGTCCCCCCCCACCTCCCAGAAATGATACAGTAAAAAAATACATGGATTTGCAAATGGTGGGAAGATGTAAAAAAAACGGTGGAAGGCTTGATGAATCAGGAAGTCCTAAAGGTGTGTAGGCAGATGTGCTTTAAAAAATATATATATATTAGGGTTTTGTGTGACAGAGGTGGTTGGGCGAACTGCACTCGTGTGAAGAGGAACTTTGCATGAGATCTAAAGAACAGGATTTCGCTCAGCAGGCTCGAACAGACATGTAGGAGATGTCCTTTTTTTTACAGTGCTCCTCTTCCCCTGTGTCAGCCCAGTTAACCACTGTCGCTCCACCCCTCCTTCCACCCCTCCTCTCCTCCCACCTCACCCACTCTCATCTTCTAGATTGTTCTCTTATTTACAGGGTGTCATTTTTGTGGCCCTGCCCTAGACCGGATCAGGTCTGATTGAAGATATCCATAATTGATGTTAAAGCAACAGAGTTCTAGGGAAAGCCCCCTCTTTAACTCCAGCCACTGGCAAGCTAGATACTGTGCAACTGCATTATTTAGTGTGCTTCTCTTCCTTCTGGCTACTGTTGGGGAATTATCAGAATTAGCTGGGTAACATAGATAGGATGTTTTATTTTCATGATATGCTTATGAGTTATTTCTCATAAGAATGTATTTTGTTGTACTGGTGGTGGCCATTGGCAGTTATCTGTTCTCTGTCAGGACTAAGTTGCTTGGGCCGCAGAGAGGGGAGAGGTCAAGTTGTCATCATGTGTAAACATGTCTTTTGCTCCACTGTGTCTATGTTTTATTTTATTTATTTCACCTTTATTTAACCAGGTAGGCAAGTTGAGAACAAGTTCTCATTTACAATTGCGACCTGGCCAGGATAAAGCAAAGCAGTTCGACACATACAACGACACAGTGTTACACATGGAGTAAAACAAACATACAGTCAATAATACAGTATAAACAAGTCTATATACGATGTGAGCAAATGAGGTGAGATAAGGGAGGTAAAGGCAAAAAAAGGCCATGGTGGCAAAGTAAATACAATATAGCAAGTAAAACACTGGAATGGTAGATTTGCAATGGAAGAAAAAATAAAATAATAGGGTTCAAAGGAGCAAAATAAATAAATTAATTAAATACAGTAGGGAAAGAGGTAGTTGTTTGGGCTAAAATATAGGTGGGCTATGTACAGGTGCAGTAATATGTGAGCTGCTCTGACAGTTGGTGCTTAAAGCTAGTGAGGGAGATAAGTGTTTCCAGTTTCAGTGCTTTTTGTAGTTCGTTCCAGTCATTGGCAGCAGAGAACTGGAAGGAGAGGCGGCCAAAGAAAGAATTGGTTTTGGGGGTGACTAGAGAGATATACCTGCTGGAGCGTGTGCTACAGGTGGGAGATGCTATGGTGACCAGCGAGCTGAGATAAGGGGGGACTTTTCCTAGCAGGGTCTTGTAGATGACATGGAGCCAGTGGGTTTGGCGACGAGTATGAAGCGAGGGCCAGCCAACGAGAGCGTACAGGTCGCAATGGTGGGTAGTATATGGGGCTTTGGTGACAAAACGGATTGCACTGTGATAGACTGCATCCAATTTGTTGAGTAGGGTATTGGAGGCTATTTTGTAAATGACATCGCCAATGTCGAGGATTGGTAGGATGGTCAGTTTTACAAGGGTATGTTTGGCAGCATGAGTGAAGGATGCTTTGTTGCGAAATAGGAAGCCAATTCTAGATTTAGATTTAGATGTGCCAGTCACTCCCTACTTTTCCCATCGGGGAGAGGAGGATGGCAGTGTCTGGAATTTTTCTATGCTCCCTCTATCTTAACCTATAGCCTCACTCTCCTCTCCGTGAGCTTGTCCAGGATCGGTTGTATTTAGAATTGGTTGTATCTAAATGACAATTTGATATATATTATAGGGTTGGGGTAATGTCTTGGTACCATTTTGTACCAAGGACGAAATAAGAGAGACCAAACTGAACGATAATTTATAGCCAACTCTGTCTGACTAGGGGATACTCCTCTCTGAAGTAAAGTCTTTCTTTGTGTAAGTTCCTGGGACCTGTGGATTGTCATGTCGTCTAGGGGGGGTGGATCTTCGCTATAAAGGATCCCATTTGCCATTATGTTGGGACTCTCAACTTTTCATTAGAGATACTGAACTGTTGAAAGTCAAAATGCTATTGCAATGTGGAAGGGACTCTCAGAGAATTCATTAATAGACACTGAATTGATCTGAGAGTCACAGGGTTTGTGATAGAGCTCATATAATTAAAGATGGACTTTGATAACTAACTCTGACTTGTGTGTGTGGTTTGCGGCCATGATTTGGTAAATAGAGGAAATTTCCACGACACTACAGACACACATGAGTTCCCCTTTCATGGGTTCAGCCAACAGAAGGAGGAAAGCACTTTTTAAGGCCCTTGTTTTAAGAGCTCTGCCGTGGGTTATATTGGCTGACTTCGACACCATGAACGCATTCAGAGCATGGGTTAGGAGTTTTACCTGACAATCCTCCTGGCCCTATTCATTATGATATAGCCACTTTCATACCAGACTACTCCTAACGGTTTGGGTGGGCAGGAGATGAAAGGCTAATACCTGCAACTGGATTCATGCCTGATGTAATCAGGTAGCCTCTCTCTCCTTCTACTATACCTGACTGCAGCAAGCTAGGCTGCTTAGCAACCGCATTCCGCAGTGCCCATCAGCTCTGTCGGAACGAGGATCAGCTCATTTCGTAATGAAAATCAGCGCCTTCGGGAATGAAGATCAGCTCCGTCAATAATGACAATCAGCTACTTCGGTAATGAAAATCAGCTACTTTGATAATGAAAATCAGCGCAGTGGGTAATGTAGCCAAGAGAGCAGCAGTAGTAGTGAAACGCTGCGGTGGCCATTTGTGCTAATGGACTACCGCACTTGGTACAGCCTACAATAAGTCCTCCTAGCATACAAATACCAACACAGCCGACGTCTCACGTGGGAGTTATTGTGCACACAAAAGCACAAAAGCACCCGGAAATGGGGCGAGGAACATTTAACAGTATCATATCGGAAGATAACGGAATACATCTGTAGGCTTTGTGTGTAGTATTGTCGCCTCGTCCTTTTGATGCATGTATCATTTTATTTTCAAGTGAGAACATTGGAACATTAGTGCTTTTGTGGCTGACAGAGCGTAGGCGCGGGGACAGGGGGGAGGAGAAGGAATGGAGGGAGGGAATGGAGAGGTAAATAGATCGGGAGGAGGAGCACAAATGTCTGGATTAGCCGGTTGAGTCAATGATGTACTCAAAGGGCACTTTCTGTGACCTCTTTCTGTTGGGGATGTGGGAGGTGGGGAAGCTGTCGCTAGGCGAGAGCTAGTGCTGATGCTGTTTGAGGTTTGCTCTCTGCTACCCAGCTGAAACTCATCTGTTCATGGCCGCGGGAAGATGTTTGGGGATGGGGGTGCTGACGTTGTTGATTATTATTAGTGTAATTACTGCATTGTTGGAAAGAGCGCTCAAGGTAAGAATTTCCCTGTACTGTTTTACACCTGTTGCATTCTGTGTACATGACGAATAAACTTTGAAACATGAAATTAACACATAATGCCTCCCTCTCCCACACACAAGGACAACCAGTCACACACACCCAGCCACGCACACACCTAGCCACACACAAACAGCCACACCCAACGACACACATACCCAACCACACACACACACACCCAGCCACACACACACCCAGCCACACACACACCCAGCCACACACACACACAACCACACACACACACCCAGCCACACACACACCTAGCCACACACACACACACACACAGCCACACCCAACCACACACATACCCAACCACACACACACACACACAACCACACACACAGCCACACACACATACAATGTATTCTACATTACCCTCAATTACAGTTTCATAACTTTATCGAACAACTTGCCCGTCATATTCGATGGGAAAGTAATGGCAGTTTGAGGAAGCAGTCGTTTGCGTCACTGGAGCCTGGTGTTGGAACAGAGACTCCAAGGCCTGATATGAGTGAATTAAGGACACGGAGCAAACCGGAGATCCAATCCAAACCCTGCTTTGCTTTTATCCTTGAGCTGAGTGAGCTCCACTATCACATCCCTCTCTGCAGAGATGGCGATTTCAGAGTAATAAAACCACAAATTAAACAAATAAGCCAGTGAAGGGAAGTGGCTAGCAGTGGAGTGCAGAGGGTGGAGAGGCGGCGAGTCAATAGGTCATTGATTTTGAGGTGCAGGATGTTGGCGAAAATACTTTAAGTACAGGCTTCCTGGCCTCCATTAACAGAAAGCAGAGAGAAGCTTCCCACAATGAGGCCATCCATTTCCTGAAGATGGGGGAGAGTGTGTGTGTGTGTGTGTGTGTGTGTGTGTGTGTGTGTGTGTGTGTGTGTGTGTGTGTGTGTGTGTGTGTGTGTGTGTGTGTGTGTGTGTGTGTGTGCGCGTGCGTGTGTGTGTGTGCTTGGCGGTGAAGCAGCCCTCTCAGGATTCTGAGGTCGTGCAAGGTGTGCTTTGTATTTTAATCCAGACCTGTACTTTATAGGCTTAGAGCAGCTATTGCCTGCTACGGGGCACACATTTTATTGGCTGTGCCGTTTGCTAGCGTTGCCTACACTGTTTACTAGTATCGACTGGGTTATTAGCTACCTCTAACTGAGGTGCTCACCAGTTTAAGTGACTATTGCGTTCACATATCCCTTGATGAGAAGGATATCTGACACAAGGGATGAAAGCCTTACCCTTACATACAGGTACTGGCAAGCCAGCTGGATTACCAGAGAGAGGAGGAGGCTAAAAGAGTGGCGCTTCAGAGCATAACGGAGGAACTGCTGTATGGCTACACTGTGTCTGACATTCACCGAGACATCTCATCTCTGCAGAGATAAGGACATACCCCCCTTTCGCTGCTATAACAGCCTCCAGTCTTCTGGGAAGGCTTTCCACTAGATGCTGGAACATTGCTGCGGGGGCTTGCTTCCATTCAGCCACAAGAACATTAGTGAGGTCGGGCACTGATGTTGGGGCGATTAGGCCTGGCTCGCAGTCGGTGTTCCAATTCATCCCAAAGCAGTTTGATTGAATCATTTCTGTTAGGACCTTGCTTTATGCACGGGGGCGTTGTCATGCTGAAACAGGAAAGGGCCTTCCCCAAACTGTTGCCACAAAGTTGGAAGCACAGAATCCTCTAGAATGTCATTGTATGCTGTAGCATTAACATTTCCCTTCACTGGAACTAAGGGGCCTAGCCCAAACCATGAAAAACAGCCACTGACCATTATTCCTCCTCCACCAAACTTTACAGTGAGCACTATACATTCGGGCAGGTAGCATTCTCCTGGCATCCGCCAAACCCAGATTCGTCCGTCTGACTGCCAGATGGTGAAGCGTGATTCATCATTCCAGAGATCGTGTTTCCACTGCTCCAGAGTCCAATGGCGGCAAGCTTTACACCACTCCAGCTGACGCTTGGTATTGCTCATGGTGATCTCATGGCTTGTGTGCGGCTGCTCGTTCATGGAAACCCATTTCATGAAGCTCCCAACAAATAGTTATTGTGCTGACATCGGTAGTGAGTGTTGTAACCGCGGTCCTGTTCTGTGAGCTTGTGTGGTCTGCCACTTTGTGGCTGAGCCGTTGTTGCTCCTAGACGTTTCCACTTCATAAAAGCCCTTACAGTTGGCCGGGGCAGCTCTAGCAAGGCAGAAATTTGATAGACTGACTTGTTGGAAAGGTTGCATCCTATGACGGTGCCACGTTGAAAGTCACTCTGTTCTATCGTCGAAGCCGCCAAGAGGCGACGGCGACGCTCCCCCGAGAGCGCGGGATTTAAGTGTCTGCCCGTGTGTGAAATTGGAAACGAGAATGGCAGAGTGTGACTGTGATTTCGCCTACTTCAAGCTGTGGAATTGTAGTACCCCCACTACAGAGCGTTACAACGCGAGTACAGTTGTCTGTGGTAAATGCTGCGGTACACTTGCAGTGTCAGAGTTGTTTAGGTGAGGTCTTGTAGGACTGTTGTAGTCATATGTAGACCAATAGAGGCAAACTGATCTGTTTGCGTTGTCACTTTAGGGGAGGTGCTAAGCTGTTGTTGTCTCAAGACAGGAATCCCCTCCCCCCCTGCACTCTAGTTGTTGCAGTGTTGCAGCTCCTGTCCACATGCGTGGCATTATGTCTGGGGCAGCAGGTAGCCTAGTGGTTAGAGTGTTGGACCAGTAACTGAAAGGTTGCTAGTTCGAATCCCCGAGCTGACGAGGTAAAAATCTCTCTTTCTGCCCCTGAACAAGGCAGTTAACCCACTGTTCCTAAGCCGTCATTGTAAATAAGAATTTGTTCTTAACTAAATCTTAATTAAATCAAATAAACGTCTCCTCCAATCAACGAGAACCTAGATGGAAAGTGGGTGTGCTGCCTGATGCTTGACATGCTGACGACTTGAGTGATCAAGACTGGTCACAACTGAGCACCGAGGAGACTGACAAGGCTGTGTCCCCCTGCTCTCCTTCCTCTCTTCCCCTCTCCTTCCCTTCATCATCTGTCTGGTGTGCCTCTTGCGGGGGCAGAATGCCTGTTGGTATCGCCCGGCAGCCAGATGAGGTGACAGAATTAAGAGATAGGAATTAATTGGGCAGCAGCCGTGGCAGCGATATTTGTCACAGTGAAGGAAGTAACGGGCTTTCAAACATCCACCATCCAGCCACAAATGGAACGGACCCCCTCAATGAAAATACTTTTCCAAGACTTTTGTTCTGTAGGCATGGAAGAGGTTGTCGATAAGGAAGGAGGGGGAGAAACCTGGGTCGTGTTCAGGAGACGTTTTGAAATGTTTTGAAACGGGGAGGCACTTCCTAAACATGTCCAGGAAGAACATAGATTGTTTTCCGATGCATAATGTTTTTCTACAGTCCAACCTTTTTCTCCACTCAAGACTAATTGGTATGATTTAAAATATGAACAAAAAATGTTTGTTTTTTCTATTCCTGGTTCTTGGCTGAGATCCTCCCGCACCAGTTGGTATGGTATGTGAATGTTGATATTGCTCATTAGAATTCTGTTTATGACAGTTGTGTCACAGTAAAGGCAACAGCACGTCAACAACACGTCAACAACAGGGTCACCAAGTTCCTTCTGACTCACTACTTCCTATTTTTCCAGCTAATTAATAGACTTTATGGATCGCTCTGTCCCTACTTTTCTCCTTTGCGCGCTCGTCTCACTCCGCCCACCCACCTACCCACCCACCACCTCTCTCTCTCTCTCTCAAACACACTCTCTATCCCTCTCGTTCCTTCTCTCGTCCTTCAGGAAAGGTGGAAACATCAGGGGCATGTTAACAGAAATAGCATCTCATGTATCATCATCACGCACCCACTTTCTCCCGCTCTCCCATCCTTCCTCGCCTTTCTCTCTCTCCATCTCTCTTTGTCTTCTAAATGAAGGGCAGCTTGAACAGCGGAAAGCGTTAACCTACTGTGTGTTCTTGCCGACTTACTGTATACTATGTATTAAACCCATCCAGTTCTCAGCTGAGCAGGCAGTTGTCACAGGGGGACACCTCTGTGTGATAAGAGTGGACAGACCTTGGATTACACATGGCGATGATCACAGATGTCCAGTGCTTAGCAAGAGCACACATACTGATGGGACGCACACACACACATGCAGGCACACACACACACATTGATAGGACATGCCTGAGCTGAATGGTGGATAATATAACAACACACACATATGCACAACAGCCACAAACACACGCATGTACAGCGCCTTGGGAAAGTATTCAGACCCCTTGACTTTTTCCCACATTTTGTTAGGTTACAGCCTTATTCTAAAAGTGATTAAATGGTTTTTTCCCTCATCAATCCACACACAATACCCCATAATGACAAAGCAGAGACAGGTTATTAGAAATGTTTGCTAATTTATATTTAAAAAAAATAAAAAATAATAATAAACTGTAAAATCTGACATTTACATAAGTTTTCAGACCCTTTACTCAGTACTTTGTTGAAGCACCTTTGGCAGCGATTGCAGGCCTTGAGTCTTCTTGGGTATAACACCACAAGCTTGGCACACTTGTATTTGGGGAGTTTCTCCGTTTCTTCTCTGCAGATCTTCTCAAACTCTGTCAGGTTGGATGAGGAGTGTTGCTGCATAGCTATTTTCAGGCCTCTCCAGAGATGTTCGATCGGGTTCAAGTCCGGGCTCTAGCTGGGCCACTCAAGGACATTCAGAGAGTTGTCCCGAAGCCACTCCTGCAATGTCTTGGCTTTGTGCGTAGGATCGTTGACCTGTTGGTAGGTGAACGTTCGCCCCAGTCTGAGGTCCTGAGAGCTCTGGAGCAGGTTTTCATCAAGGATCTCTCTGTACTTTGCTCCGTTCCACTTTGCCTCGATCCGTACTAGTTCCCCAGTCTCTGCTGCTGAAAACATCCACAGGGCATGATGGTACCACCACCATGCTTCACCGTAGGGATGGTGCCAGGTTTTCTTCAGACGTGATGCCTGGCATTCAGGCCAAAGAGTTCCATCTTGGTTTCATCACACCAGAAAATATTGTTTTTTTCATGGTCTGTGAGTCTTTAGGTGCCTTTTGACAAACTCCAAGCAGGCTGTAATGTGCCTTTTACTGAGGAATGGCTTCCGTCTGGCCACTCTACCATAAAGGCCTGATTGGTGGAGTGCTGCAGAGATGGTTGTCCATCTGGAAGGTTTGTCATTATGGGGTATTGTGTGTAGACTGAGGAGGGAAAAGTCTATTTTAGAATGAGGCTGTAACGTAACAAAATGTGGTAAAAGGGAAGGGGTCCGAATACTCTCTGAACCCACTGTACATGGACACACACACACACACACGCGGTTGCGTAACTCACGGTGACATATTACAGCGCATCATAAGAAAGAGTCCCGTCCGAGGGGTTGCGTGGTTGCCTGTGACTGCTGAGAGTTCTTTAGGACATCCTTAATGTGGCATCATTACGTTACTTTAATTCCAAGGACACGGTGATTCTTTTCCCAGTGGCCACTTCTATCCACCCTCCTCTGAGCAGCTAGACCTTCCACCACCAAGCAAGACGCTTCAGCCTCCACGCTAATCACCATGCTTTTACAGCTATTAAAGACAATTGAACTGCCATCAAATTGTTGGCATGCAGATGGTGTGTGTGTGGAGCATGACCAGCACACACAGGTAAACAATGACACACACACACACACACACACACACACACACACACACACACACACACCTGCCATCTGCCTCTTATGTACAAACCCAAGCCATCCGTATTTCTACCTTTACGGCTGTCATCCAAGTTTGACGACACCGCTAATCCACAAATGAAGATCTGATGGGCTCCGGGTTCCTTTGAGCCTCCTGCCTCGGCTGCCTTGCCCCGCTGAGGGAGCCACAATAACAGCCGAGCGAATAATTATTCTTAATGGGGAGCGGTAATTGGAAATAGCAACTTCATTAGTGAGTGACAGAAGCAGGTGATAAGACAGGGGGAATACTCCTGTCGGAACCCATCCTTAAAAACTCATTATCCTGTGCCTTATTGTAACACTCTTCTTTGAGTTGGGGTCGTTTTTTAAGAGTAGCGTGTGCTTGTTTGATAGATCCGCACTCCCGAGGATATGTCAAGGAGGCGAGGTGCTCGGCCTTGGTGAGGTAGAACTGTGTCACGAACGTCTGTGATTGTGAAAACGGTTAACAGTTTGGTTGTTGCTTGTGGTGTTTAGAAGGTGTTTAGAAGGGAGTCATTCACATGACCATGGTGTACACTCCGCAGATTTCTACCATACTAGTCATTTAGCATTAGCTATCCATCACTGTTATACAGTGTTGTGGTCAACTCCAAACTGGCCCCTACACCCTAGGCACTCTTGCAGATCAGAAGGCAAGGTGAATTAATTGCCATACAACTTGAACCTATAAGATCATTTCAGATGTACAAGGGTGCCTAGGGCTTAACAGGTAGGGGTCGATTTGGAATTAATTACTGCCCTCAGGTGCCTTGTTATTGTTCAACTACTTGATCTTTCACCTGGAGTAAGGATAAATTAATTTAATGACTGACAGACTGATTGACTGATGTCAGCCTATGGATCAGTTGGGGACATATTACTAGTACAGACTTTGGGATAACAAGGATTAGTATGTGGGAATAGCCAGGGACCTCACGATACAATATTATCGCGGTGTTAAAGGGTAGAGCTTCCGCTTTCAAGGAGCAGGACTCTATCCCGGAAGCTTATAAGAAATCCCACTATGCCCTCCGACGAACCATCAAACAGGCAAAGTGTCAATACAGTACTAAGATTAAATCCTACTAAACCGGCTCTGATGCTCATCGGATGTGGCTGGGCTTGCAAACTAAAACGGACTACAAAGGTAAGCCCAGCCGCGAGCTGCCCAGTGATACGAGCCTACCAGATGAGCTAAATTACTTCTATGTGCGCTTCGAGGCAAGCAACACTGAAGCATGCATGAGAGCCCCAGCTGTTCTGGATGACTGTATGATCATGCTCTCCATAGCCAATGTGATTAAGACCTTTAAACAGGTCAACATTCACAAGACTGCAGGGCCAGATGGATTACATGGACGTGTATCAACTGGCAAGTGTCTTCACTGACATTTTCAACCTTTCCCTGACCCAGTCTGTATTACCTACATATTTCAAGCAGACCATCATAGTCCCTGTACCCATGAACACCAAGGTAACCTGCCTAAATGACTACCAACCCATAGCACTCACATCTGTAACCATGAAGTGCTTTGAAAGGCTGGTCATGGCTCACATAAACACCATCACCCAGAAACCCTAGACCCACTCCAATTTGCATACCTCCCCAACAGATCCACAGATGACACAATCTCTATTGCACTTCACACTGCCCTTTCCCACCTGGACAAAAGTAACACCTGCGTTAGAATGCTGTGCATTGACTAAAGCTCAGTGTTCAACACCATAGTGCCCTCAAAGATCATCACTTAGCTAAGGATCCTGGGACTAAACACCTCCCTCTGCAACTGGATCCTGGGCTTCCTGACGGGGGCCCCTCGGGGGTGCGTGCTTAGTCCCTTCCTGTACTCCCTGTTCACCCATGACTGTGTGGCCAAGCACGACTCCAACACCATCATTAAGTTTGCTGACAACACAACAGTGGAAGGCTTGATCACCGACAATGATGAGACAGCCTATAGGGAGTCGGTCAGAGACCTAACAGTGTGGTGCCAGGAAAACAACCTCTCCCTCAACGTGATCAAAACATAGGAGATGATTGTGGACTACAGGAAAAGGAGGGCTGAGCACGCCCCCATTCACATCGCAGGGCTGTAGTGGAGCATGTTGAGAGCTTCAAGTTCCTTTGTGTCCACATCACCAACAAGCTATCATGGTCCAAACACACCAAGAGAGTCGTGAAAAGAGGGCACGAAAATGCCTATTCCCCCTCATGAGACTGAAAAGATTTGGCTCAGACCCACAAACATTTCTACAGCTGAACCATCGAGAGGATCCTTACTAGTTACATCACTGCCTGGTATGGCAACTGCTCTACCTCTGACCGCAAGGCGCTACAGAGGGTAATGCATATGGCCTTGTACATCACTGGGGCCAAGCTTCCTGCCATCCAGGACCTTTATACCAGGTGGTGCCAGAGGAAGGCCCTAAAAATTGTATTTGTGTTTTTTGACACGGCAAATAGTGTTATTTGACACGTATATTTTTTGACACGCGAAGACCCAAACAGAGTTCCATAGTATGAGAAATCCTGGTTGAGAATGAAACATCTGAACAAATTAACAATGAAACAGCACAGCAAGTAAGTGAAAGAAATACAGTGGCAAGAAAAAGTATGTGAATTACCTGGAATTTGGAATTACCTGGATTTCTGCATGAATTGGTAAAAAAATGTGATCTTATCTTCATCTAAGTCACAACAGTAGACAAACATATTCTGCTTAAACTAATAACACACAAACAATTGTAAGTTTTAATGTATTTATTGAACACACCGTGTAAACATTCATAGTGCAGGGTGCAAAAAGTATGTGAACCCTTGGATTTAATAACTGGTTGACAATCCTTTGGCAGCAATAACCTCAACCAAATGTTTTCTGTAGTTGCAGATCAGACCTGCACAATGATCGGGAGGAATTTTGGACCATTCCTCCTTACAAAACTGTTTCAGTTCAGCAATATTCTTGGGATGTCTTGTGTGAACCACTCTCTTGAGGTCATGCCACAGCATCTCAATCAAGTTGAGGTCAGGACTCTGACTTGGCCACTCCAGAAGGAGTATTTTCTTCTGTTAAAGCCATTTTGTTGTTGATTTACTTCTGTGTTTTGGGTTGTTGTCCTGTTGCATCACACAACTTCTGTTGAGCTTCAATTCGCGGACAGATAGCCTTACATTCTCCTGCAAATTGTAGTGGTAAACTTGGTAATCCATTTTTCCGTCGATGATAGCAAGCTGTCCAGGCCCTGAGGCAGCAAAGCCGCCCCAAACCATGATTCTCCCTCCACCAGACTTTACAGTTGGGATGAGGTTTTGACGTGTGTTGTGCCTTTTTTTCTCCTCACATAGTGTTGTGTTCCTTCCAAACAACTCAACTTTAGTTTAATCTGTCTACAGAATATGTTGCTAGTAGCACTGTAGAACATCCAGGTGCTCTTTTGCGAACTTCAGACGTGAAGCAATGTTTTTTTTTTGGACAGGAGTGGCTTCCTCCGTGGTGTCCTCCCATGAACACCATTCTTGTTTAGTGTTTTACGTATCGTAGACTCGTCAACAGAGATGTTAGCATGTTCCAGAGATCTCTGTAAGTATTTAGCTGACACTCTAGGATTCTTCTTAACCTCATTGAGAATTCTGCGCTGTGCTCTTGCAGTCATCTTTGCAGGAAAGCCACTCCTAGGGAGAAAAGCAACAGTGCTGAGCTATCTTCATTTATAGACAATATGTCTTAGCATGGACTGATGAACATCAAGGCTTTTAGAGATACTTTTGTAACCCTTTTCAGCTTTATGCAAGTCAACAGTTCTCAATCTTAGGTCTTCTGAGATCTCTTTTGTTTGAGGCATGGTTCACATCAGGAAATGATTGTTGTGAATAGCAAACTCAAATTTTATGAGTGTTTCTTTTTTATAGGGAAAGGCAGCTCCTAACCAACATCTCCAATCTCGTCTCATTGATTGGACTCCAGGTTAGCTGACTCCTGACTCCAATTAGCTTTTGGAGAAGTCATTAGCCTAGGGGTTCACATACTTTTTCAACCTACACTGACAATGTTTAAATGATGTATTCAATATAGACAGGAGGAAAATACAATAATCGGTGTGTCATTAGTTTAAGCACACTGTGTTTGTCTATTGTTGTGACTTATATCTATTGTTGTGATTTATGCAGAAATCCAGGTATTTCCAAAGGGTCCACATACTCTTTCTTGCCACTGTAGGTTTTGAATATGTTTTACTGGTGATATGGACATGTGTAAATTCCAACAAAATAACTTTTTTGTGTGTGTGTGTGTGTGTGTGTGTGTGTGTGTGTGTGTGTAACCTTTATTTAACTAAGCAAGTCAGTTGGGCCAACTGTGCGCCGCCCTATGGGACTCCCAATCATGGCCGGGATTCGAACCAGGGACTGTAGTGACGCCTCTTGCACTGAGATGCAGTGCCTTAGACCGCTGTGTGTGTTAGCTATTTAACTGCACCGAATTGTTTAAAAGGCCGCACATTTTTTTGAAAGCTGTTCTCTATCATTTTTTGGGGGCAAGGAAAATATTGGCTATCGGTATTGGTGCATCGCTAGTTCATTATATGTGGCATGTCTATGGAAGATAACAAATCCAACGGTCTAATCATTGGAAATGATTCTTGCCCTTCGGCGTTGACAGCACATTGGGTAAAAAGTAACACAGTGGAGTGACAATAGATAAAGAAATGAAGAAGCGAAATGAGGAAAGAGAGAGGCAGAGAAGTGGAGGGGACTCATTAGGCCGTGTGTTAATCTGTGCGTGGGGTGTGGAGTGGATGGGCTTTTGTAGCCTTCAATTACCTAACGATGTGCTCTCCTCGTCAGGGCTGTTAGAGATGGCTGGAGGGGACTGGCAGGGGAGGGAGGGAGGGAGGGAGGGAGGGAGGACACTTGTAATGGAGTGGCACTATCAGCAACCCTGAGCGAGACAGAGAGATGAGGCTAACAGTTTGTGTTTTCTGGGGTTAAATGAACACCACACGAGTAGAAGCCTATGAGTGGGCCTCTTAAATAAACCAATGGGGCTGAAGTAGGCCTATATTGAGGAGAGGAAGCTTAGAGGAACTCTGCCACACAAAAGGTCACAGATTGTGCAGACTCTGCATTCGGACACAGTGAAATAGCACTCTGGTCCTGGGGCCATTCTCTCTCCTCCTCTCCATCCTCTCCCTGCATGTCCCAACATAGAGCGATCTAGTAATGCGACAATTATCTTGGCTGGTGACCTTTGACATGTCTATGTTGGTTCCTATCCCCTGAGGGGTCAGTTAGGGGGAGGTGGGGGGTGAGTTAGGGGGACAGTCACGACAGTGACATATGACCAGCCCTGGGGCTCCATGCAATGTAGCAGCTGCCACCGCCAATCCCCAAAACAGTCCACAGGCATCGTTTAAGAGCATACTGTGATCTGAGTCGATGCACACACACACACACACACACACACACACACACACACACACACACACACACACACACACACACACACACACACACACACACACACACAAAGACTGGAATTTCTTTTAGTGCTGTGGGGTGAATCGCCACGTGTGCAGCATGTATGACACATCCAGTCATTATCAGTTGGTTTCAGGAGGTTTAGGGGAAGTTTCTTGGATCTAAAAGACATCTTGACTATGGGCTAAAACACATGTCGCTGCTTGACTATTCCAAGATGGCGGTGGTAGCCAGGCGACTGTCGCATCCATCCTGATTGGGATTCACATTGATCTTCTCCCGGATCAATCCTGCCTAATAATGCACTGACATTTGAGAGGAGTGCCACCCTCCCCCCGTTGGCTCTCCATGTGTATATGTGCCTGCATGTGTGTGGGCGTGCGTGCGTGCGTGCGCGTGTGTGTGTGTGCGTGTCTCTGCTGTGTGCACACTTGCATGTGTACGCCTACATCTTTGTGTGTGTGTGTGTGTGTGTGTGTGTACCTGCGTAAGTGTGTGTGAGAGCCTGTGTCTCTGTGTGTGTGCACACTTGCAAGTTTAGCTGTGTGTGTGTGTGGGTCTACATCTTTGTGTGTGTGTGTGTGTGTTTCTCCTCTTCCTTGCTCTCAAAGGGGCTCAAATGAGCATTAGCACTTGGTGTCGGCACTGCTTTGCTGACTTGCTTCATGATCAGTGTGTCAGTGATCTATCAGAGAGGGGGTAGCCCTTGAGCACCATTGATCTCTCCCCCAGTCTGCAGAATGTGCATATATCCCACTCATATATCACAAGCCCCGACTCTTTATCAAGACAGATGGATGAAACATAGCGGGAACGAACCTGCGTTACCGACATTAAATATTTCCGGGATACTTGGCTCCTGATTTATGGACACATAAAATGTCAGCAGCAGTCCGTTCAAGCAACTTTTCAACGGGAATGCGAACGGTGATGCGGCATATAAAATAACCTGGAAATGAGAATCTCTGTGAATGTTTTAGGATGTTGAACACATCAGAGTTTAGAACCAGGATCCAATGTTTATAAGTAGGTCTTTCTTCAATCTAAATGGAGGAGAGTGCATTTTTTTCTCTATCCCTTTTTCTCTCCCTCTCTCTCATCCCTTTCTCTCTCTCTCTCACATTCTCTATCACATTCTCTCTCACATTTCTCTCTCTCTCTCTCTCTCTCTCTCTCTCTCCCTCCATATCCTCGACCCCCCCCCCCTCAGTCCAGTTGCACAATAAAAGGCTTCGTTGTGTAGTTGTGAAGGTCTGTTAATTACCATGTCATCCCCTGACAGTCAGCCATGAGTTTTTAGGGAGGTGGCTAGTAGCAGCAAATTAAAAGTTAGCCAAGGCCTGTCATCTCCTGTCATCACCATATAATGACAGGGATAGAGGGAGGGATGGAGATGGAGAGAGGGGGGAGTGTGTTTGCGCGTGCGTGTGAAAGAAAGAGTGAGAGCGAGAACGAGAGAGCGAGAGACAGAGATTTCCTGTTTACCCCCATGCTGCAGCATCAGCCAGCCTAATGGAAAATACATGTAATCTGTCTCGGCCCTGCGTTGTCAGGGTTGGTGGAGCTGTCCATCCAACCATGGTGCTGAAACTCAGATAGCAGAGCGTTGCTGCTGCTGTTGCTATCCTCAGTGGGGAGGCCCTCGTGTTGGTTATCCCTGTCCGGCCCTGTGTTTGCGCAGCGGGTGAGAACCACACAGCATGGCCTGGGGGAGCTGTCCATCACAGCCTGGTGCTGAAACTTGGAACACCACTCAAGAGGACCAGGGAGCTTGAGGCTGAGGCAATACATACATTAGGTTTCAACTCTCAGAAAGGGAGCTATGGGTCTCCCCTGTAACAACACAAACCTTAGGTTGAAACACTTTTGTCTGTTAACTGATATTATGAGCTTTGTTCCAAATGGCACCCTATACACTACTTTGATGAGGTTCCATAGGGCTCTGGTCAAAAGTAGTGCACTATGTTGGAAAAAGGTGCCAGTTGGAACTCGGCCATAGGCTGGCTGCTTAGTTCATGGTCTTAGATGATAAATCTATCTTTAAATTATATACTGTATGAGGGTGGTTTTGTGTACAGTGAAAAGAAAAGTCAGGAGGTTCACACACTCCACACTCCCTTTAGACACACACACTGCGCTCTCCCCTCCCCGGTCACTACACTACTACACTACATTACAGAGCAATTCCTAGAAGGTTCTACCTGCAGCAACACAAGTGGACAATGCTGGAAATACAGGTAGAAGCACAGTGCCTCAAAAACTGCCCCAAATCTCCTGGCCCTACTCAAAGTCCTTCACTTGCAATGACATGCTCAGTGGTGTCCATATGGGGTAATGTGGAGACAACCTGAGAATGTATTTTCTTTTTTGTTGCTAATTAGAAACGTCCCCAGAAGATGTTGTGTGAGAGAGACCGAATGAGAAACGTAAATAAAAAAGGAGGGGAAGAAATAGAAAAATAAAGACATGTTTGCCCACACATCTCTCTCTCCCTGTATCTCTCTCTCTGTGTATCTCTCGCTTGCTCTAGCTCTCTCTCTCTCCCTCTGTCTCTCTGTCTCTCTCTCTCTCTCTTGATCAGTAAACCGGCATGATCAGTAAAGCAGTGCAAAACTCTCTCTCCCTGTATCTCTCTCTCTGTGTATCTCTCGCTTGCTCTAACTCTCTCTCTCTCCCTCTCTGTCTCTCTGTCTCTCCCTCTCTCTCTCTCTCTTGATCAGTAAACCGGCATGATCAGTAAAGCAGAGCAGAACTCTCTCTCTCTCTCTGTCCCCCTGTCTCTCTCTCTGGCTACGGCAGCCTTTCTCAATAGCAAGGCTATGCTGACTGAGTCTGTACATTGTCAAAGCTTTCCTTAAGTTTGGGACAGTCACAGTGGTCAGGTATTCTGCCACGGTGTACTCTCTGTTTAGGGCCAAATAGCATTCGAATTTGCTCTGTTTTTTTTGTTAATTCTTTCCAATGTGTCAAGTAATTATCTTTTTGTTTTCTCATGATTTGCTTGGGTCTAATTGTGCTGCTGTCCTGGGGCTCTGTGGGGTGTGTTTGTGTTTGTGAACAGAGACCCAGGACCAGCTTGCTTAGGGGACTCTACTCCAGGTTAATCTCTCTGTAGGTGATGGCTTTGTTATGGAAGGTTTGGGAATAGCTTCCTTTCAGGTGGTTGTAGAATTTAACGGCTCTTTTCTGGATTTTGATAATAAGTGGGTATCGGCCTAATTCTGCTCTGCATGCATTAATTGGTGTTCTACGTTGTACACAGAGGATTTTTTTTTCAGAATTCTGCATGCAGAGTCTCAATTTGGTGTTTGTGCCATTTTGTGTTTGTGCCTTTTGTCATTGTTGTTAATTTTCTTTGCTTTTCTGTTTCAAATTTTTAGATTTGATAGGGAAGCTGAGAGGTCAAATATACTGTTAAGTTTTCTACTGGCAAGTTTACACCTTCATGACTACAGTGAAATGTTTTGTCCAGGAAATTGTCTAAAACTTATTGAATTTGTTGTTGCCTAATTGTTTTTTTGGTAGGTTTCCACACTACTTTCCTTCCATTCATAGCATTTCTTAATATTATTCCGTTCCTTTGGCTCACGATTGAGTAATGTTCTGTCCAAGTAGACTGTGGTTTTGCTGTGGTCTGATAGGGGTGTCAGTGGGCTGACTGTGAATCCTCTGGATCCAAGACTCTGGATTGAGGTCAGTGATCAAGTAGTCTACAGTACTACTGCCAAGAGATGAGCTATAGGTGTACCTACCTTAGGAGTCCCCTCAAAACCTTTCATTGACTATGTACATACCCAGCGTGCGACAGAGCCGCAGGAGTTGTGACCCGTTTTTGTTGTCGTAGTTGTGCCTAGGGGGACATATAGGGGAGGGAATGCTGTCACTTCCAGGCAGGTGTTTGTCCCCCTGTGTGCTCAGGGTGTCCGGTTCTTGTCCAGTTCTGGCATTTAGGTCGCCACAGACTAGTACATGTCCCTGGGCCTGGAAATGATTGATTTCCCCCTCCAGGATGGTGAAGCTGTCTTCTTCATTGAAGTATGGGGATTCTAGTGGGTGGATATAGGTAGCACACAGGAGGACATTTGTCTCTGTTGAGATCATTTCCTTTTGAATTTCTAGCCAAATGTAAAATGTTCCTGTTTTGATTAATTGAATAGAGTGAGTTAGGTCTGCTCTATACCAAATTAGCATACCCCCTGAGTCCCTTCTCTGTTTCACACCTGGTAGTTTGGTGGATGGGACTACCAGCTCTCTGAAACCTAGAGGGCAACCAGTGGGTTCATCTCCTCAATACCATGTTCTTGTAGGATGACAAAGCTTGTATTTCTGATTTATTTGGTGAAGTCCAGGTTCCTGCTCTTTAGGCCAAAAGCAGATGACATCAGGCCTTGGATATTCCAGGATGAGATAGTGAAGGCTGTGTGTTCCATAAAGTGTCCAATGTTGTTCGTCTTGTGGTTTGGCCTCAGACCAGTACGTTTGAGCAGAGCCTGCTCTCTCGCTCTCGTTCTGTAACACCTTAGGGAGTGGCAGCTACATTATTTTCGTCTGTGTTTCTGTCTGGGTCTTCTGGCAGCTGATGGGAGAGAAGACATGTGTTGGGGGTAACGGCCACAGTTAAACAGTCTGTCGTCTGGATCCTCACTATTGTTTGAGTTATTAGTGTTCTTGTCGCTGTCTGCAACACTCATCGGGGCTTTGGTCAAAAGTAGTGCACTATGTAGGGAAAAGGGTACCATTGGACACGCAGCCTATGTGTGGATGTACCTCTCTGTAAGGAAAGAGCATATGACATTCTCAAGGCACTGTTCCAATTACTCTACCTCTATGATTGTGCCTACACCCAAGGTTATAGCTACCTGAGCCTCCACAAAGCTTCAAATCATCTTCGAACAGAGCAACATGGCCACTGACACATAATTACTTTAGAGTTTGATCATAGATCCCTGCACTCGTTACCAATGCCCCAGGAGACACTGTTGCACCCATTGGACTGTGATCATAACCATTCTAGTTATTCTATCTCTAGACCGCAGTGAGAACACAGTCCCCTGAGGCACCTCTGCTGACATTTAGCGCCGCTGAAAAGAGAAGAGCGAGGAAAATAAAGGACAAGAGATGGAGGGGCTGGGGGATGAATGAAGGGAACGGCAGCTCGATAATGGGCCCCCGAAGATGAGATGATAAAGGAGGGCTGGAAATGTCAGGCGTGAGCTGCATATGCAAACAGGTAGAGAATGTCAGGGAGTCGGGATGCAAGACAGCCCCATTGGGCCATTCCCCTGTCGTTAACAGCATTCTTGTTGTCCCGTGGCACGGCCATTGGCCTTGATTGCCTGGGGGGTGTGACCTGGTCAATCAGTCTTGAAGAATCATAAGGTAATGGGACTGCACGGGGACCATTCGATGGGACTGTCACAAAGTAAGTAAGATCACAAAAGGGAGATTGCAAATGCTTCACTGCAGGGTACTCAAACCATTCGAATGGATCTCTATCTCAAGCCTTTATCCTGAAACACATTGTAAATGGATAGTGGTGAGCAGGGATCAGTACACACCAGGGATATCTTCCCCTCTTCATTGTGGCATTACAGTAGCCTGACCTCGCTGTGTTGGGAAGCCCGTATTGCTTTAGAGACAGTGTTTTTGCATGTCCAATATTTTAGGCAGTCTGCGGAGGTGGAGAACTCCCTAGCTCTGTAGTATCGGGGCCCTATGGAGATCACAGCAGCACCTCTCTGTGCCCCACTGACAGGCCACAAAATGAGAGAGGCTGTACCCTGCTGGTGTGCGAGTGTGTGTGTTTCATTCTAATGTCAAATCCACTGGGGGATGCCTGTGCTACATCAGGACAAAGGCAACATGCAGAAGAGCCCTTCTCCTCAGGGCCAGCGAGGGGCATCTCTCATAGAAAAATGGCTGAGGGAGAGGAGAGAGAGAGAGAGAAATATAACGATAAAGTGTGTGTTTGTTTCTCAATTTAATATACTATAATATGTGTATATGGTGATACTCTCCTTCCACCTTTTTCCTTTTCCCTCTCTCTCTGTCCATGTCTATCCCCTTTCCTCTCCCTCTCCTTTTCTCTCCCTCTGTCTTTCTCTCCTTGCACCTCGGCGGTGTCACTGCGGCAGCAGCTCTTATCTGCTTTCTATGCATACTGAAGGAGGTTCTCCCCTCCTCTACCTCCCTGGCTCCCTCCCCCTCTTCCACCTCCTCTTTACGCCGGTGTGGTACTAATCAGGGCAAAGGGAGCCAGACAGTTTGTATGGAATCCGATAAGATGGAGCAGAGAACAACAGGCAGGCAGGCAAGGAGGGAGGGAGGGTGGAGGGAAGAGGGAGAAGGAGAAGGGGGAAACATTCTGGAAATATCAGCAAATTGAATTTAAAGGGGAGAGAAGAGCAGATTTCTGATGGCACAGACACTTGATTCCATTAATGTGGGCAGAGAGAGGAGGGTGGCGGTTGATGTGTGTGTGTGTGTGGGGGGGGGGGGGGGGTTAATTAGTGAGGTGTAACATGGAACACTTCCTCCTGTTCCCGCTGTGGAGAAGATAGGTGTTTGAAATCTCTCCCTTCCTCTCTCTCTCTTTCGATCTCTCTCCCTCCCCTACCGACAGATAAGACACAAACGGATGAGATGCCAACTAATAAACAATGTAGTAACCAAGAGCAAGGATAAGATGGGAGAACTGCCTGTTTTTGGATTGCCTCCCTCAATTAGCACTTAATTTCACCCAATCATCAGAGAGGTATGAAGTACATCCCTCCCAACCCCACCCTCAACCCCCACCCTTCCAACCCTTCCAACACCCCTAGCAAAACATGACTTCAGCAAAAATGAAACGCTTTCAACAGCCTGGAAGACGAGCCCTGTGTTATGTTCTAGATAGATAGGCAGCACTTGCAGATGTATTCTCCAATCTCCAGATATCTGTGTGGTGTTTATAGTTGATGGTCATGTGTTTTCACCCCCTATGGGGTTATTGAAAAACAGGGAACTTTATGTGGCAGACTCCGGGTGAGTTCTAATCTCAGCTTCAAATTAAAAAACCTTTTTAGGGTTTTTAAGCCTGCCCCATAGGGTTTTTACAAATTGACTGTGTGTAAAATAATATGCATTTTCCAAATTGTATAGATGGCAGCTATTCACATCAGAGCACACACACACACACACACACACACACACACACACACACACACACACACACACACACACACACACACACACACTTTGATCAGCCTTTAAGGGCTACTTAAGGATTTTGCCAGTTTACATCCCCAGAGTCAGATGAACTAGTGGATACTATTGGTATGTCTATGTGTCCAGTATGAAGGAAGTTAGAGGTAGTTTAGTGAGCCAATGCTAACTAGCATTAGCACAATGACTGGACGTTTATGGGTATCTGCTAGCATGCTAGTAGTTCTCTCTCTCTCTCGCACCCCCTCTCCCTCTCCCTCCGTTCCCCCAGGGGTCAGGCTGTAACATCCCTTGCTTTGTGGCCTGGTTTTTATCATTCTCACAGACAATCTAGGTCAGCAACGACTGAATATCACAACTCAGACTGGTGTTTCTTGGGCTGAGAATGAAAGCACTGTTGGTCACATTCGTTCGTACATGTACTATCTCTGCTATTCATCTTGCAAACACTATCTGCTTGTAGCATAAATATTAAATTCGTAAATATTAAATTCGTTCTCCTTGTTGACATTGTTTGTTCCTAACCTTATTCCTGGTCTTTGTGTGGTCTCTTGTGGTTGGTCATCATGTGGTCCCTGGTGGTTGGTCATCATGTGGTCCCTGGTGGTTGATCATCTCTATAAATCACAATGTGCTTTTAACTCTTTCTCCTTGTTTGTTTATTTATGTAAGCTTTATTTAACCAGGAAAAACCCATTAAGACCCAGAGTCTCCTTTTCAAGGGAGACCTGGCCAAGAAGGCAGAAACAAGCAATATATTATAGATTTAAAACATACAACAATACAACACAACATGATCCAGCCTAAATTAAAGCAAATACACTACTCCGAGTCTCCCATCAATATTTCTAATTAATTCAGTGGCACTAACATATCCAGATGTAGCATGGATTGTAGACTTCCATTCTTCTGGTGCACAAGAAGAGAAGGCAGTCTTGCCTAATACTGTGAATGTCCTGGGGACTTTGAGTAGCATCCACCTAGCAGACCGGGTATGGTAACTGCTGGTGGTGAAGGAGACCAGACTACAGAAGTAAAGAGGGAGTTTACTCAAAAGGGATTTGTAGATGAACACATATAAATGTATCTTTCTGCGCATATGAAGTGAGGTCCAACCTACCATTTGGTACAAGGTGCAATGGTGGGTGAGTGGCTTGACATTTGTAATAAAGCGCAAGGATGCATGATAAACAGAGTCCAGTCTCTGTAAGACGGAGGAGGTTGCATGCATATACAACAAGTCACCATAATCAATTATAGAGAGAAGAGTCATAAGCGGGAACCCAATTTCAATTTAAGTTTCCTCACAAGATTATCCATATGAACTTTATAGGACAACTTGTCATCCAACCATATACCTAGGTATTTGTAGGATGACACATTTTCAATGGATAAGCCACCAGATGTGACAATGCTAACCTTCTCTGGCAGAGTTTGAGCTCCGGTAAATGTCATGAATTTAGTTTTTATGTACATCCAAGACCAGTTTGAGACCATTAAGGGAGACCTGCAGTGACCGAAAAGCAGTCTGGAGCTCTTCAACAGCCTGAACCAGAGAAGGAGCACATGAATATATGACTGTATCATCTGCTGGTTGCTTCCCATTTCCCAAATCATGAATAAACTTTGAGGACAACACAGGAGCTAAAATGGAACCCTGGGCCACACCTCTATTAATCTCAAGAAAGCTAGACTTGTGATTGTCTGTATATACACATTGGTTTAGGAACTATCGTTCTACCAGAACACAATGTACTGCCCCTTGACTGAGACCAATGTTACTGAGTCTAGCGAGCAACAATTCATGGTCAACTGATTCAAATGCCTTTGATAAATCCACAAACAGAGCAGCACAAAGTAGCTTTTTATCAAGTGCATTAATGATGTTGTTTGCCACGGCCGTAGCTACACTTGTGGTGCTGTGCCCCGATCGAAAGCCAGACTGAACCCCACTCAGTATGTTCTTTTCAATGAAGACATTTGGTAACTGTGAGTTCACTAGGGATTCATAGACTTTGGCCAGGATAGGGAGCTTGGAGACAGGACGATAGTTATTAGCATTTGACGGATCTCAACCATTTAGTAGCGGGAGGACATCAGCTGATTTCCAAAATGCTGGGTATGGAATTGGCCAAGAGACTCAAGTTGAAAATGTGAGCCACAGGTTCAGTAATAATACCAGCTGCTATCTTCAAGAGGTAGGGATGCAGGTTGTCTGGACCTGCAGATGTTTTAGTGTCTATTGCCTTCAGTGCTTTGTAGACCTCAGCATGAGAAACAAGCACAAAGTTTCAAGGGTTCACATAAGGGCCTATATCATAGTTTGTTGATCTTGTTCGTTCTCAACCTTATTCCTGGTCTTAGTGTCGACTTTGATCTTCATCTTTGGCTTTTGCTTTGTTTTTTTTAAAATCCTTATATCCTGTCTTCTGACTTTCCCCTGGAAATACAGTAAGACATACGACGCATTTAATCAGGAGCATTTTAACTAACTCATGTTCCTTTCTCTTCTCTTTCCGGTGATGTTCCTTCCACCTGGCAACCACCTTGAAAACATCTAAATTAGGTAAGTTATTAAAAACATTGTACGCATTTTACACGGAATGGCCAAAAGATGCATACTGTTGGCCTGTGAATACACCCTCATCTGGGAAAAGATGAAACTATCTACAGTTTTAAGCCACGGAAAGGAAGTACAAAGACAGACGTAGACCTGGGCACACGTCATCCGGGCTTTGGCGATAGTGAGACATTTCCTTAGGCTTGAGGACTTTTTATAATAGGATTCTGTCGTTTTCAAGGGGCGAAGACAATGGATTACATATCTATGTGGCTAGGGAATGGAAAAGTGGGGAGAATTGAATCCGGCTTAAAGAAACTAGTTTAATTACAGATCCAAGTCCTTTGCTAAGTTCTTTGACAATCCCCAGAGTTTTTCTGTGAAACGGTTAAATTTGGTCTGTGTTCTGACAATGATTTAGCTACTGCTTCCACTACATTTAATTATGAAAAAGTCTTGATTATGAAAAATGTGAGGGCTACAGAGACCGCCGTTGAGAAGTACAAATATGATTAATTATGCAAAATGAAGTACGATTGCGAAGTGTTGCAGCTTGCACATTTTCTCAGCAAATACTTTTTATTTCTTCATGAGACTGCTCCGTGTATCACATCTTAATATTCAAACGTTTTGCTAAATTAATGAGAGCAGTGGTTATGATTGGTCAAGAATGTTTTTGGAATAACTCACAGGCATGCAGAATGTAGGACATCTTGTACCAGCATCTCAATAACAGAGATGCTTGTGATTTAGTCAAATCAAATTTGATTTATCACATACATGTGTTTAGCAGATGTTATTGCTGGTGTAGCGAAAAGCTTGTGTTTCTAGCTCCAACAGTGCAGTAATATCTAACAGTACACACAATCTAAAGTAAAGGAATGGTATTAAGAGTATATAAATATTTGGATGAGTAATGTCAGAGCGCCATAGTTGAAAATACAGTAGAATAGGATAGAATACAGAATATACATATGAGATGAGTAATGCAAAATATGTAAACATTATTAAATGGACTAGTGTCCATTATTAAAGTGGGCAGCTGCCTCTAATGTGCTAGTGATGGCTATGGTCTGCACATGTTCTGAGGACGCGGCCGGGGATGCCGTCTGGACCGGCGGCCTTGCGAGGGTTAAAACACTTAAATGTCTTACACGTTGGCAATGGAGAAGGAGAGCCCGCAGTCCTTGGTAGCGGGCCTCGTCCGTGGCACTGTGTTATCCTCAAAGCAGGCAAAAAAGGTGTTAAGCTTGTCCAGAAGCAAGACGTCGGTGTGTCCGCGACGTGGCTGGTTTTCCCTTTGTAGTTTCTGCTTGTCTGTAGATCCTGCCACATACGTCTCATGTCTGAGCCGTTGACTTGCGACTCCACTTTGTTTCTATACTGATGTTTTGCCTGTTTGATTGCCTCAATAACTACACTGTTTGTATTCAGCCATACTGCCAGTCATCTTCCCATGGTTAAATGCGATGGTTTGTGCTTTCAGTTTTGCGTGAATGCTGCCATCTATCCACGGTTTCTGGTTTGGTAGGTTTCAGTGGTCACAGTGGGTACATCTCCAATACACTTCCTGATGAACTCAGTCACCATTTCAGTGTATCTGTCTATGTTGTTCTCAGAGGCTACCCAGAACATGTCCCAGTCCGAGTGATCAAAATAATCTTGAAGCGTGGATTCCGATTGCTCAGACCAGTGTTGAATAGTCCTCAGCACAGGTGCTTCCTGTTTGAGTTTCTGGCTATTGTAAGGGAGGAGCAAAATGCAGTCATGATCCGATTTGCCAAAGGGAGGGTGGGGGAGGGCCTTGTAGGCACACCGGAAGTTGGAGTAGCAGTGGTCGAGTGTTTTAGTAGTGCGAGTACTACTGTCACTGTGTTAATAGAAATTCAGTAAAGTTTTCCTCAAATATGCTTTGTTAAAATCCCCAGCTTAAAATCCCCAGCTACACACGGGATATGTGTTTTTCAGTTTGCAAAAAGTCCTGTGAATTTCTTTGAGGGCCGTCATGGTATCGGCTTGGGGGGGAATATACATGGCTGTGACTCCAACCGAAAGACAGTTCTCTTGGGAGGTAAAAATATGGTTGGCATTTGATTGTGAGGTATTCTAGGTCGGGTGAACAAAAGGACTTGAGTTCTTGTATGTTATCACAATCACACCATGAGTAGTTAATCATGAAACATACACTCCCGCCCTTCTTCTTCCCGGAGAGATATTTATTCCTGTCTGCGCGATGAACTGAGAACCCAACTGGCTGAACGGACTCAGACAGTATATACCGAGAGGGCCACGTTTCTGTGAAACAGTATGTTTCTCTGGAAGGAAATCCTCGCCCTGAGCTGGTCAACTTTATTATGCAGAGACTGAACATTACCGAGTAATATATTCGGAAGTGATGGGTGGTGTGTGCACCTCCTGAGTCGGACTAAAAGTCCACTCCGTGTACCTCTTTTCTGCCTGTGGTGTTTTGGAACAGCTTCTGTCATCAGTTCAAAGGATCCGACTCGGGAAAGTTGTATTCCTGATCGTAATGCTGGTAATTCTGGTGAGTTACTGCCACTCTGATATCCGAAGGTTATTCCCGGCTGTATGTAATAACACACAACATCTTGTGGGCTAATAATGTAAGAAATAACACATGCAAAAACAAAATGTTTCCTAAGATTTATAGCTACTTTTTAAGTAAATACCTGCAGTCAACTTGTGAAATATATGTTAGGAGAACAAGAAGATTCCATTCTTCATTTCCCCTGTCACATAATTTTACATTATGAAGTTTACCGGTAGTCCCCAGTTTACATGGTGTTTGTTGACAAGCACACAACAACGATAGACCGGAACCTTGCGAGTTACTCACTGTTGTGCAGCACACGCCAGGTGATCTAGTTACAGTATAGGATTTCACAACTAAATGTTTGCCAGCTAGATATCTTAAAGCTATTAAGTTAACTGTCTAAAATGTGCTAAAAATCAAGCATTCGCTTGGTAACAGCAGAGAATCCCCTCCAGGATCAAGAGCCTTGCTGTCTAATATTGGTTTTGTGCATGCAGCAAACTTTGACTTGCATTTTTGAGTTACTTGTATACATGTATAGTTTAGGTCAAAGCACTTGCTTGCATTTAGTTCTTATTCTCTGTGGGATTTTAAATGTACTTGTTAGCATTGCTAACCTTTCGGATTACAGAGTATCACTTTGGTTTGAAAACAGAGTCCCCTCAGTGCTGGTATTACTGAATATCCCGGTATCACTATCTGGATACCGCCCAAGCCAATTGTTGTTGTTGTTAGGACACACCTCATCTCTATTCCTACTTTTATTCATACTCAGTGCACATAACATCATGCTTGTCATTCAAATATGTACTAGTCTGCAACACAATTTACAACACATCACCCTTTCTCTCCTCCCTCCGTCCCTTGCCTTCCCCCCTCTCCCTTTCTTACTCGCACAACGGCAAATTGCTCATCTGTCTTTCTCCTTTTCTCCCCATCTCTCTTCATTTTCATTATTCCCTTCTCTTTCTCTTTGTGCTTTTGTATTCATGAGACATCTTTTTTTCCCTTCCTCCGTCTCTCAGCCCTGTTTTACATACCGTCTCGTTGCTTATCTGAGGAGACATGTCCTATATGATACACTTCGTTCGTCAGGAAAAGAGAGGGGGATTTCCGTTTATGCAGCACCTTTGCCACCAAATCTCATGTGTTCAAATGAAATGTTCTTTGATTTCGGCTGTTGTCACGCGACTATTTTGAAGACCCGAGCCGAGGTCAGCCGTGGTTCCTTCTGTTTACACATTTCTCTCCACACGTGCTCTTAGCTTCCCGTGTCTCTGAGACGAGAGGCTGCTGATGTGTGTGGGAACTCTGGCTGCTCAAATCTAAAATGGCCGACCTTGTCGTTAAACATGTTTTCGTTTTTTTTCCCTTTGGGTTGAATATACCTAAATACCTGTTCTATAGCAAGAGGGGAGACATGGCAGGAAAGAGTGCAGAGAGGGTTAAATTGCCAGGATGAGATCGTTTTGTAGATTGTAAAGAAGCAGGGAGCAAAAGAAATGGGGAAAGAATGTAAGAGAGAGAAAGTAATAGCAGGGTAAAAGAGACCGAGGCTAGAGCACTTCAGTCCAAATAAGTGAGGTAGACATTGCAATTTCAGGTGCATTTCACCCCTGAAAGCCTGCTACCATCTCCAACAGTCAACCTACAAACCCCTCTCATTTTTAATCTCACTAGTCATTGTTATTGATGCTCCCTGCAAGCTACCCCCATGTTCTTTCGGTGGGGAATGGGAATTTAGCATTCTAAAGACCTCAGCATGTTAAAAAAACACTCGAAACACGGGCTCAGCAGGGGGCTGTGTATATTACACCCCAAATGGAGGCGCAAATTACAGTTGCTGAGGTATTCCCGAGCTTTAATACCCGGCGGGTAGGCGTACGTTCTCGGTAAGCGCGGGGCTCTGATCTCGCCGCAGTTTCACAGGCCTCCCCATGATTGACAGTCAACGGGAGGTGGGAGGGGTTATATACCTCGTCCCGGCATCAAACAGAGCTCCGACGCGCTCCTGCGCTTTAATCATCTCCTTCCCCCCTGTAGAGGGGAACGTCTTCTGGGAAGTGGGGACACAGTTCACCGTAACACCGGTGCACAAACATTTTGTCAATAAAAAAACGGGGTCTTGTGGTATTCTCCCGTTGTGCTATTCTT